>NW_006239367.1:204626-211920 GCF_000226075.1 Solanum tuberosum
ACATTGAATGTATGAGTATGCGAGTTGGAATGCTAAAACAAGATATAGGCTTGAAAAGATTCTGAAAGAAACACTTACCTCGCTCTTCTCAACTTCTGAATAACTTAACTCAAATATAAAGCAATAAAACACATGCAATATATAAAGCTTATAAAACAGTTGAAAACATCTTAGTTCGTTAAAGAAAATGCAGTAACAAACTCAACTTTGCTCATATAAGAAAATAATATAATTTAGGGGGGAGATTCTCTAATCGACAACCACCACTATGAGCCTAAGTGGTGATACAGCACTTTACCTCACACTGCCAAGGACCATTCTATACCTTGCCGTGGTATAGGACCTGACTCCCTTAGTGGATCCACTAGTCTATGCGAAAAGGATTCATCTAAAAAGTATGACCATTTTCTACCCATGGTGGCTACATGGTTTATGGAGACTTGAGTTGATATGAACTCGCATCCCCATATCGGTGCTCAATACTACTCCCAATATATACTTAGCTCATGTGTTTGTAAAAACAAGCTCTTTCTTTGGTTTGACATAATTACTCAAAACTTAGCTTAAAAGCCCTCTTGGAAATCTCAGTTTCCTCTTTACTGAAAAACTAGCACAAAGGCTCTTTTTGAAATCTCAGTTTCTTTTCTTGTTTAAATATGAAAACATAAATTCTTTGGGAATACATAGTCCCAATATACTCTTTTTGAATAAATGACTTCAATCTTTACTCTTTTCTCAACTCAAAACTTAAGACTCAAAACAAAGTTAAAACGTTTGCAAAAGATTTTTGGAAAACTTTAAGAACTTCTCTTAACTTGACTCTTGACTTCCCTTGACTTGACTCTTAACTTTCCTTGAATTGAATTCATGGATTCAAGGATCGAGATTTGTTATAGGAAAGATCTCATGATGTTTAGGAATGAATTTAGATCGCTAAACATGAGAAAAGTCACGAAATCACCGTCTTGGAACAAGTCCGCGATGCGGAGGTGTTTTAAATAATTACTCGTGAAATTAAATTTTGAGACAGAGGAGTCCGCGACTTAACCTCGACGCGGAGAAACTTTTTGTTCACTGGGGGAGCAAGTCCGCGACGCGAAGAAACTTTCTGGTCACTGGGGGAGCAAGTCCGCGTCGCGGACTTGCGTGCCAAAATCTGCTCGACTTTTCCTTCTTCGTTTTCCAGCCCTTATTCCCCTAAACTCGGCTATTTTCTCAAAAACTCTTTAGATTCAGATACCCAGCATATGTACCTAAGAACCTATCTCAAAACATCTCTATAATTCAACTCAAAGATCTCAGAAACTCCTCAATTCATCACAATTCAAGAACAACATTCAAATTCAAGAATACATGTCAAGAACATCAACTTTTAAACTCTTTCAGGAAGGATTTTGCTTAATTAAACATGTTTGGCGCGTGGGTGAATGAACCCAACACTATGAAAGACTCACATACCTTGTAAGATGAATTTGGTGAATCCACAACCAAAATCGATCGTTCTTGGCGAACCTTGAGCTTTTCTTCTCCTTTCTCCTCTTCTCTCTTTTCTCCAAGCCCTAGCGTGAATTTCCAATTGACTAAACTGATCTCATTCTGATGTGACCCTTAATTAATTTACTAAAATGAATTGATAAGGAAAAGACTGAAATACCCTTCAAAAATCCGGATTGGACATTTCCTTATTTGAACAACCTAACTTCCAATGGGCATATCTCACTCATAGAAACTCGAATTCGACCAATCTTGGCGGCGTTGGAAAGATCGTTCCAAGAGCTTTCCAACCATACCTAGAAGTACACCTAAATCATTCTGATGTAGGAGTTATGTCAGTTTGAAGTTGACCAAAAACTCACATTTTTCCTAACTTAAGTGAATTTCCAGATTTTCATTCTTTCCAAAAATGACTATTTCAAATTCTTAGCTTCTTCCTAGCTATTTCAAATTGCGAGATGTTACAGATGGCAAGGGCTAACCGAGCATAATGGTTGTAAGATTTTGTGATGGATTATGATTGAGATGCAACTATATGATAAGGATTTTTGGTTAAATGAATTTTTGTATTGCAAGAAAGACTTGCGAGTATCTAAGATTGTGGTTTTCTACTATTTGGTGAGTAATGTGGTTGCCTAGAAAGTTGTAGGAGGTGTTGAAACACCACTTGAATAGAATGGAAGGAGCTAGAGTCATAAATGGAAAGAATTAGTGGGATGTAGTTTAGCTTTCAGAAGGAGGAAAGAACAAGGATATTTACTTCAATTGCAAGGGCTAAAGATGTATCTTTATAAAGAGTGGATAATTGGATACAGGGACATGTGGTTTCATTTGTTTTGCTCTATTTATGGTAATAGTGTCACGAGTTCATCAGATTTGTTAAAACTATTGGTTAAGACTTGATAAAATAGTGTACAAACGTTCAGCTCGAGTGTGATGATAAGTTCCTTTGTGGTTTTGAGTTTGATAATGAGTATGGTTGAATTTTTAGCGAAGGATATGGTAAGGTCGATGGAGAGGCGATTAATTATAGGCTAAGATACGTGAATCCATAAAGACCTTCAATGTATGGGCTAATATTGTTAGATAATGGGATTTTATTACCCAGTTGGGATCAAAATTCAAGTTTTTCATTGTAAATCTATGTTCGTGGTAGTATGTTTTGTCAAGATATGGATTGATAAGGTAAGAAATGATTGATCGCATTGAGTATTGAGCATTTGGAAGGACTTGTGCATAATTTGAGTCATAAATTTGATTACTTTTGATTGTTCAAGGACCTAAGGGGGATTTCACGTAATGTTTTTATTTAGAGGATAAACTAAAGATGTCAAGGGTTGTTGGTCAAAGAATAAGATTGGTAAGTGAGTCAACAAAAGGAACAAGAGTCTGGTGTGTTGAAGAGTTCAAGATATTTAGAATTTTACACCATGGGAATAATTTAACATATGTGAAAAAATAAGACCTCTCATATAGACTCTTGGTTCGAAATTGAAGTTTGTATGGATTTTCATATATAAGTTCTAATATGAATGTGGATTTGAATTGGTTCGGTATAGACTTACTAGAGTTTTATCATTGACTTTTATAAAGATTGATTTTTGGTTTGGGTGACAAGCAACAATGTGTGGAAGATTCTATGGTGGTTATGTCAAGCTACATTGTTCAAATTATGACAATTGACTTGTGGATGCACTACATGATGGGATACAGTTCTACATGGTTAATGACGATTTTTAGGGGATTGAAACTACTTTGTTCATGGGACGATTCAGACTGTTATGATGCGTTACATAGGTATTTTATGTTGAATAGAGATTACGATCTTATAATATATCTAATTATTGGAGTGACCCACGATTTTTCTGAGTTTTAGCATAAGTTATGTGACGATTTGAAAATGGTAATTGAAATATGGTATGTTATAGTTTGTGTGGAGTTGACCTTGGACGAGATTTAATAGCTTTATCACGATGAAAAATTACTACTCCCTCTGTCCCAATTTATGTGACACATTTCGGATATCGAGATTCAAACATGTCTATCTTTGACCGTAAATTTTCCTATATCTTATAAATATTTTGTATTATCAATTATTGAGACTTATATAGTACTTTTTGTGTAGTTTACAAATATACAAATTTCATTTTAAAAATTTTGAAAATTTCATGAGCAAATTCTTGGTCAAACTTAAATTGTTTGACTCTCGAAAAGAGAAATGTGTCACATAAATTGGGACAGAGAGAGTATCAGATTTGGAATTAGTGCTATCAACCTCGGGTGAGACTCGTATATGTCATGGAATGCTTACATAGAGAGAGAGCCGTAGTTCAGAAATTTTTAGAGGCTACAATGTGTTTGCTAATAAGACTTCGATACTAGTGACGGTTTGAGACTAAGGTAAATGGTTGGTGTGGTTATGTTGTTCTGTTAGTATTAGGAGTGTTTACCTTAGTGAAATACTGTGAAAAGCATGTAGGGTTCGATACAACAAGTATGTGAGTAATTATAATAGGGACTAGATTGGTGATTGTGGGTAGATAGAAAATTAAAGAGATAGAGTCATATGAATGAAAATGTTTGATATGGTCACTATGGAAGGAGTATCTAGTGTTACTCGATTTTGGTTCTGTATATCCTTATGTGACCATCTACTTCGTTTTGGATATGGTTTGGAGTGTGATTCGCTACCTATACCCATACGTATTTTCATATCTATGGGTGAATTCCTAGTGGTGGATCGGGTGTAGCGATCCTGTGATTGTCATAATGGTAGAGTGGCATCCTTGGGAAGACTTGATCACTTCAGTTATGACATATTTGGTGTTGTTTGGGAAAGTAAAAGTATATCACTAGTTCTACATGCACGACCTTGCTTATGAGAACTTATAGAAGAGCTTCCGTGAAGAGTTATAGTTATCTGACAGTGTTGTTAAAGATTCTGCATCCTAGAGTGTACCATTTGTTGGGTGTTTACTTGATCTTGTTCTTCGTTGGGTTAGATAAGTTTGATTCTCCCTTGATGAGTACCCAATGTCTAAAGACCAGATTTTTATAACTTAAACTCGTAAAAAAAATTATATTGTGAGAAGGAATTTTTGATAGGATATGTGGTAATTCGTATTGGTGGTTGTGTTGTGGTTCAGATGGTTTCAATTCAAAATGGGTTCATGGGTTAGTCTGTGGCTTGATAATCACTCTTGATTTGTAGATCTTCCAAAGTTTGATTTGAAAGTTCAGTTCTTAGTAGTTGATCTTGATGGGATGGTCTGAAGGAGGAGCTCACTTAGAGAGATGAACACGGACTGGTAGGTCATAACTAAGGCTTTTGGTAATGTCAATTATTCTTAGTTCTTCTTCTTTATGTTCGAGGACGAACATGGTTTTTAGTGGTGGATAATGTAATGACCCGGAATGTCATTTTTAGAATTTTTTGTGAAATTACCATTTCACCCCTTCCAATAGTTGCCCTGAGTCATTCATGATCAGTCGGTGAAGTTGGTTTGAGAATTTTGAACTATTCGTTTAACTTGAGTTAATTAATTGATGGGTAATTGTAGATAATTGACTTAACCGATAGTTAATGGACTAAAGTGATAATTTATTTAATATCCTAAGTTTAATTCATTTATTAAAATAAGTAGTAGGGTTTGTCACTTTTAATATATTATATTAATTTAGAAAAGAAGATGGAAAGGAAAACAAAAGCTACCTCGAGCGGCGGCTGGCGTGTAACTGCCTGATTCTCGTCCAGGTAAAGAGTAAACCATGCTAATCTGTAAACTTGTGAATATAGGTCACTATATAATAAATTATTATTATTATGTTGTGAAATAGAAAGGAGAGAATTTTAATTGCAAGATAAATATGCAATTTGGTATATATGCCGTAGCGTTTTTCTTTGGACTTGAAAAAAAATGGTTAATGGCTAATGTGATCATTGGATAATGATTATGGGTAATCATTGGGTAATATTTGGAGTTATGTGATGATGATTAAAGATTGGAAATGATGACCTAATTATAGGTATGATTCACAATTTCAATTAGTGCAAAACATTCTACATACTTATGTTATTCGTAGTTAGACCCATTCTTATGCGACTTTGATGTTTGAGATATATTTTATATGTTGGCATATTTTTATTCAAGTTTTGATATATTGAGATATGTAATTAAACTTTGGGTGTATTATATTATATGGAAACTATTAAGGTTGTAGTGTGTGGAGAAATTATGACTTAACCCTAGACTTGAAATTTAAGAAATATGAGATTTGACCTATTGGTTGGAATCAAGATTTAGAAATTTTATTGTAAATTCGGATGAGTTTTGGGTCTAAGCTACACATACAGTAATATAGGTGTTGTTAGTTTCAAAAGCTTATTGTGATTATTTATTTGAATTGATTTAGCAGTTCAACGAAAATGGAAGGCTCAAGTCCTCGAGTGATTGTTCGACTATTTGAGGCAAGTGAATTTCTAAACCCTTGTTAAGTGTATGGAATACGTGTATTTCCTTGTAATATGTGTTCGGGGGTAATGAGACTAGGTGATGGGTTGACTTATCCACATTAATTAATTCTAATGATGAAAAAAGGGCAATAAAAGGCGATGTGACTAATTGTTTGTGTGTGATGTGTTGAGAATGGTTTGAAAGGCTTGTTGAATCATTGTTGATGTTGTATCATGTTTGTGTCGTTGTGAATTGTGCAATGTTGTGAAAATGGTCATCTCCTCATTATTTGTGTGAACATGTCATTTGCGTTGTTTTGAGAATGGTTGTGACAAGTGTTATGTGAATTGAGAAAGAATACGAAATTAAAGAGGGTGTACCATTTCGAGGGACGTATCGCGTGCTGCGATGGATACTATATTTCGAGGGACGTATCGCGCACCACGATGGATACTATATTTTGAGGGACGTATTGCGCGTTGCGATGGTTACTATTATCGAGGGTCGTATTGCACGCCACGATGGATGTATGGACAGATATGTCCTCCATGGGTCCCGGACTTAGAGACAGCGGGTGTGTATCGTTAGGTCAGACATGCATCACTATACTTGACATTGCATTTCATTGCATCGCACATCTTTATCATTAGTAAATTTAATCTTGTGTGTTGGTGAACTTGATATTGTGTGCTGCTGATCTTATGAGTGCCTTTCTGTGGAAGTTGTGATTGATGAATAATGAGTTTATTGTTGAGGATATATAATTGTTAAAGTGTTATTGTTGAGCTGTGTGTTATGTAAACTGTGAACTGTTAGGTTGGTCTGATTTTATCCAGGTGATAGTTGTGATTGATGAATATTGAACTTGTTGTTGAGGATATGTATTTGTTAGAGTGTTGTTGTTGAGCTGTGCGCTATATAAATTGTGAACTGTTAGGTTGGGCTGGTTTTTTATGCAGGTTGTAGTTGTGGAGGTTCGGTTGGGGTGTATGGAGTACCCGTATTCTATTCTTTTAGCTTGTGTTTAGAAGTTTACTTGCTGAGTACCGTGTGGTTGGGTACTCACCCCTTGCTACTATATTTTTTGTAGGTTACTAGCCCGGACCTTTGTGATATTTTTTCTCTTCTCCTTGTCTGAGGCTTCTTGTGGAGGTTTGTGAGGTAGCTGCTTGTCATTTCAACGAACCTTCTTTCTCCTTAAAATATGATCTTGTTCTATTCTAGAAACAATGTCATTTGAGACTTGTATTTTCTTTCAATTTTGTTATAACACATTAAAGGCTTGTACACATGACAATCAGGTTTTGGAGTATTTTTGAGTTGATTATGAAATTTCCGCATTTTAT
>NW_006239367.1:212020-216360 GCF_000226075.1 Solanum tuberosum
TGGTTGAGTTTTAGGCTGACTTGTCTTGGTGGGATAGAACGAGTGTCATCATGTCCATTTTTGGGTCGTGACAAGGTCATCATATATTGTTGCATCACGGTTACCAAGCTCCTCTGCATCAGTCTCGGGAGCATCACACTCTGCATCATCATCAGTCACAGTAGCATCTCCGGTCATAGTAACTGGAGGGATCTCAGAAATGGCTGGAAACTCTGTACCGGGGAGGTCAACCATGCCGAAAAACATGGACAGATCCGTGGATTTAAGCTCATCCACATCGCGTCTCAAGCTGAAACATCAACTCTCAAAGCCATCACATCAATCGACTGGCGCCCACTCTGCTCACATGCCTCTACTCTCACTGTGAGGGCATCTAATGTTAAGCCATGTGCGGCGCTTCTCTCTCAACTCAGCTCTGATAGGAGCTACAACAGCAACAATAGCCCTCTTTATCATACCGGGGACAACAACCTCTACCCGGGAAGCACGTACATCAGTAGATTGGGCTAGATGGCCCATCTTGAATAGCATATCATGTGTCAATGGTGGCCGGGAAGCAGCAGCAGTACAAGTAGTAGCAGAAACAGACGAAGAAGGAACAGTAGTAGAAGTGTTAGGGGTACTTGAAGGCTCACCGGCCTGAGTGGGAGGGGTTGTGTCTGTCTCTAGCATCTCTTTATCAACAATCGGGGAAATGTGCACCGATGCAGCTCTCATCCACTCAGCATCATCTCTAGTGTACTCGGCCTTAATCCTATGGATGTCAGTAGAGGAAGTGGGAGTCACTTCCACATCCGTCTTCTCTACAAAAGGCACTCGGGCATGCCAGCACAACACTGTGATCAACACCGGGAACGGGAGTGAAATTTGACTCTACTTGGCCCTCATGACTATCTCCTGCTCAATAATCAGCCCGAGATTTAGTCTATCTGGGTCAATGATGGATCCCAAGAAGGTCGCCTTCAGATGTTGGAGTATGGACTCGTTCTGGAAAGGCATCAATGTGATGTTAACAAACCCAAACCAATATTGTGCAGCAACATTCAGATCCTTCTTCTCTGTCTAAACTCCTGGCTTGATCCACGGCAGTGTGATATCAAAAATCAGAGGTGCCAACCACCTCTTTAGATCATCTAGGGTCTTCTTTTGTATCTAATGCACCAAGAAGTTGATCACGTTCATCGTACACCCTAACAGCTCATTAATGTCGGTGTTACTACATTTCACCTTCTTACCGCGCTCCACCACATGATCAGTTGGTGCAAATGAGCAGGCCTACTTCTTCCTCTTTGGAACCAGCTTCCCATACTCTGTATAAAATTCCCAGACCCAAGAAGGTATGTACAGGCCACGGGGCTGAGTAAACCTCTCAAACTTGTAGAACTTGATGGTGTTCCACACTTTCGGTTACCTGTCCACCACGCCATCAGTAGACTACCGCTTTTCTTCCAGATTAGTCCTCAGCACGACAGCCTTTAGTATGTTCACTGATCGAAATAGGGGTGTATGTACCCGGGGCACTGGAGGTACCTGCTCAACCATTTGTGCTAGATGTGGAGGAGGTGTATGAGTCACCGATATTCTGGCCGGATCATGTAGCGCTTTAGAGCACAGCTCAGCTCACCTCCGCTGCAGAGTCTAATCATCCTATGACTCGGATACAGATGCCGACGATCTAGACCACAAGTTACCCTCACCTTCAGACTCTGAAGTGGTGAATTGGGTGTCATAGATGCCCATTCTATTAGAGTTGTTATCGACCGAACGTTGCTTTACAGGACCTTTCCCTTTTATGTACTCTTCCTCCCTGTCAGAGAAAGTTTGGCTTGTGTAGCTTGTTGGGGCGCAGCACTCTTATTGATCACTATCCCCCGTGCTCACTTTTAGGGTGGTTGATTTCTATCAGGACCTTAGGTCTTGCCATATCTGTAAAACAACACAGAACAAGCCAATGCGTTAGAAACAGATCAACCAAAAATCACAATTGAAAAGATGCATGAAAATTCACCGACTAGTTCGGCGAGTCGCTGAACTCATTCGACGAGCTATGTCAGGCTCGCCAAATATTTCAGAATAAAATTTCACAGAATTCAGCACAAGTCAGTGAGGTCCAAGGATTTTTGGCGGTTCGCCGATCTCATTCGGCAAACTAAAAGTAGCTCGCCAAAAGTTACAGAATATTTTCCTAAGATTAGGGATGACAAAAGGCGATGGCCAAGACATTCGGCGAGTCTCCGAGTAAACTTGGTGAGCTCAGGCATATCGTTGAATGTTATAGAATCAAATCATCGAAAGTGAAGAACAACAAGGCGATCAAGCTAAGGGGTCACTTGGCGAACCACCGAGTCATTCTGTGGGCTCGACTAAGCTCGCCGATGGGTCTCTCGTGCTAGTTTTTGACCCCGACCTTCAAGTTTTAACCTACAGCCCCCAATAATGAAATTTAACCACAATTATATGCAATTAAACTAAGACCCATATAAATAATGACCTCGGGGTACTCAGACTTCCCCCATTTTGTCCAAAATTGACCAATCAATGTCTTTTGTCTTTAAAAATGGCGTCACCCACTCTATCATTGGGCAAATTCAGTCGATCGGTACAATTCGGGTTACTTAGACTTCACCCTTACCAGACCCAACATACAAATAATACACACCCATGATTTCAATCAATCAAAACACGGAATTCAACAATTATAGGCTAAAACACACACAAACATAATACGATAGTAGCCCTTACTTAAGATCAACTAATTACACAAGATAAAGCAATAAGTTCAACAATATTACGAGCATGCATAGAAAACTATGAAAGATTAAGCCGATTTTGGGACACCAACCTCAAAAATAAATGGAGACACACGCTAGGCAAGCAACTACGAAACCACAAATGCAAAAATCCCCTGAGCAGTCAATCCCCACACAAAAATTACGAGCAAAATGTACTCTAGATATGAAATGCAAGAGTGCAAGAGTCAAAAAAAGTGAAATGAAAGGGAGTTTTTGAATTTAAAATGGTTAAGGCACTTTTTTACTCTTTAGTTAGCGCCCAGTCGGCGATGTCACTTATGTCATCAACCCACTCTGTGATGCACCGAATAGTGTTTTTTCCCGCCAAAGTTACCAAAACCTCAACCATTTGGTTGGTCAAAACGGCGGTCCATATCGGGCTCGCCGACCTGTTCGATGAGTCGCCGAACAGTACCTTGGCTCGCCTAATTGCCTCTTTTCAAAAAAATTCAAGTTTTCAACCTACACATCTAACACCCGTTATTCAAACAACAAATTTAAAAACTAAAAACTTGGATTGCCTCCCAAGACGCACCTTATTTAACGTCATGTCACGAAGAGGACGCGCTTTCAAGCTTCATTCTTTGGGTTAACCATGGTATCACTTGGTAAACCCCCTTTTGGCCTTGAGTTTAAATGAGCCGAGATTTGTTCCATATATGTTTCCAACTACTTAATGGACACCGAGTGTGAAGTAACCATTTGATTCAGATAAGAAACATCATTTTTCATTTCCTCTAGCCCCTTGTCTAATCCTTCCACTTTGTTGAGAATACTGATGAGTCCACAATTTGGACTCATTTAGGGATATATTTTGATAGAATTAGTGTCCTCAAATGCATATTTTGTCTCAATATCTGATGAAAATCCTGAAGTTCCAGGTATTTGGAGTTTGAGGCAAAGCATGGATACTACTTGGCAAGAAGGAACAAGGCGGCTGGAAAGAACGAATAAATGAAGGCCTGAAGATTACCGAGCCCAGTTGGTGAGTCGCTGATCGGCCTGGAGATAACCTTTTGTTCCTGTGCGTTGAGCCCTAAAGGAAAAAGGTTAAGTTGGCGATGAAATGGAGCAGTCGGCGTGTCGCCGAACAATTCCGCGAAGCAGTACCATATCGCCCAACGACTCAAAACACGAAGAGGCTAAACGCTAAAGCAGGAAGGCGATGAAATTGACCAAACGGCGGATCACCGAATGTATTGACGATTCCGACTAATTTCGCCGAACGGTCCTTTGCAGCACATTTTCAAACACTATAAATACTTGTTTAAATTTCTAGCTTAATATCATATCACTATTATTCTTAGAACTTTTTACAGTTTTTTAGAGAGTTTAAGTTTTAGAGGGTTTTGGAGACTTTGTCCTAAGACCTTGAAGATTCAAAGGGTTTCAACTTCAAGAAATTGGACTTGGGTCTCGAAGATTCTTCACTCTTGACGTGTTTTAAGACTTAATCCTTCATACCCAGTTGATGGAAACTGATATTGGTATAAATTTTTATCTCTTTTACATGTCAAGCTAAAACCCCAATTCTTGGGGTGTGATTTT
>NW_006239367.1:216508-242522 GCF_000226075.1 Solanum tuberosum
ATTCGGGGTAAGTTGCTCGAGAGAGAATTTACCCCCACTATAGTCTAGCCTAGTCACAAATACTCAACAATTTACTATCAAAAGCATGTACCCGACAGTTTAGCTTATCCCGTATTCCTTTCACATCCCAAGAATCCCATCTTTCTATCTAGTTTTCATAAATTTTTGTTGTTTGTAGTTGTTAATTAATACAAAAACCCCCCATTGATAATTGACGCTTGCGTCACCCCCTTTAGATTTAGTATGTTTATATTCGATAATGTCTATAGCTATGACTATTTAGAACTAAATTTTATTTTTCTATTAATTCTCAAAACCACTCCCTCGGGACTCGACCCCAACCCTTGGTTGGGTTACTTTACTATTGTACGACCGTAGACACTCGAATTGGAAGTTGTGTCTTGATTACGCAAACATCAAATACGCGCAAGCATATCTTCTATGTGGAAATTTTCAAGATCAGCCTTTTGCTCTTTTGGCTTTTGATATTTGTGTGGGGGTACATAGCGATCCTAGTCTCCATCCCGCTCCCTCTATTTTGTACCACGGTCACGCCGTTCCCTATCTGGGTCTCTCCAACCATCATCATGATCCCTATTCCAACCTTGATTTTTGCCCGGCATTGGATAGTTCGAACGAGAAACCCCTCCTTGGTTTGTCAAGAAATGCTCTTCTTCATTGTACATCGCCTCAAATTGTGCTTTATCAGGGTTAACTCCACCAATGCCGACCACATTTACAGCCTTAGGACCACTACCAATGACATGGTTCGTCAATAGGTCTATTTGGGTTATCATTTTGGTCATGTTTTCATCTCACTCCTGATTCTTTTCCATTTGTTCTTTTGTCACCCCAAAGTTCAAATGAGACACATGATCGTCTCTAGTATACCATGCACGGTTATCTTTGTCATCTCATCAAGAAGGGCTGATACTATGTCCAATGGGTGTCTCATGATTCCTCCTCGGATGAGTTGATCTGCCACACCTTTGTTGATTGTATCTAGGCTCTGGTAAAAATATTGTAGCAACACGTTGTCTGGTAGCTCTTAGGTTGGACATTGGAGCAGCAATTTTTGGAATCTCAGCCATGTCTCATGGATAGGTTTTCCATCAACACGCTTAAAGTTCTGAATAATATCCCTCAACTTGACTATCTGTGAGGGAGGGAAAAACTTTTCGTAGAATGCCTCGGTGAGCTCCACCCAAGATTGAGTCTTTTGGTAGCTCGGCCAACCACTTTGTTTCCTCCCCTAATAGAGAAAAGGGAAACAAACGAAGTCGGACCAACTCTTTCGTGATATTCTTGAAGGAAAATGGACCACACATGTCCACAAAGTTCTGGATGTGGTCATGGGGATCCTAATGAGCCAGTCCTCCGAATAGTCCCCTCATTTGCAACATGGTGCTAGTCACGTGAAACACGGCATTGCCCACAGTTGGAGGCAATCTGATAGCACCCGGACTTCCCAACTGATCTACTTTAACATCTAGCAAATTACTATTGTCATCATTGTGCCCAAGTTGGCTAGAATTTCTCCCGTTAAAACTCATCTCTTCACCTATTTAAGAGCAGCCAACAACAAACAACAAAAATAAGTTGATTCAACTACAACAAGATTAGTTCATGACTAAACTTCACTAAAGGAATTCTAAACACCACTGGAAGCGGCGCCATTTTTGATAACGCTCAACTACACTTCATCCAATTTTAAGTGTAGGTGGTCGCAATCAAGTATAAACCCAACTAAGAGTTGGGGTCGATCCCACTCCAGTGAAGAATTCAATTACGAAGTGAAATAGTGTTCTAATCGTTTGTAGGTGTAGACATTTTCGAAACACTAAAGTAAATGGCAAGGGGTTGACAATTAATGTCAAATAGAGGGATTTGAGTGAACAATTAACAACTACGAATAATCAGAAACAAACAAGTAGAGAGGGGTTCTTGGGAGTGTGATCAATTGAATGTCAATTTCGCTTAATAGGTGATTATTATTTACTACAAATCATTGAATCTTAGTGGGTAGGCTAGTCTTTAGATGTAATAGCTATTTCTCAATCGCCTATTACAAATCAAGTGAGTTCTCTCGAACCTCGACAATCATAACACTAATGAACAACCCAATACCTCACTCAATCTACTTTTTCAAGCTAGATTAGTCGAATTGCATTTAGATCCACATTCTCAAGCTAATTCTACAATCACCCAATCGTTACAATCATCAACCGATAGTTTTAACTCTAAATCTTCTTTCTCAAGCATGCTTATAATGCTAGGCTAGAATTGTATTTGCAACTACAATTCATCAATTAAAACTCAATTATCAACTGAATCCACTTCAAATCAACAATAAAATCAGTAAATATTAACACACATAAGCTAATTGAAACATTCAATCATATAATCACACCCCTAAGAATTGGGTTTTAGCCATACATAAGAAAGAACAAAAAATAGTTACCAACTATGTTTTCCATCAGCTTGGGTAAAAAGTCAAAAGTCTCCAAAATGCTCAAATTGAATTCCAAATCAAAATAAATCGTAAATATCTACTCAAGAAATTAAGGAACAATGTTAGGGATCAAAAATCCAGAACTAGTCAATGTGGGAACTTTATGAGAATTGGGAAGTCCTATTTCTCCTTTAGAAAATCGCATTTATACGTTCTCAGAATTTCACCTTCAGAGCCACTCGGTGAAATATATTGGGCTTCGCTGACCTGGACGGTGATGCGTCGAGTGCTCCTTTCCATTGCCTTATTGTCTTAGCTTTTCACCACTTCCCTTCTGTGACTTTAGGCGATTAACATTTCCATCGCCGAAACACCAATTCCTCGCCAATTTGGATTTGTTCATGGGCTAGCCTTCTGTAACATTTGGCGAGCTGAAGACCCACTCGGCTACTCGCCAAGTGGCTTTGGCGATCATCAGCCTTGCTTTTCTTCGGCCTTTTCGCTCTTTTTTACCTGATAATGTCCTTGCCTGGCTATTTTGCCTTCATTGCTTCAAATTAGCAGTATAAAATCAATTTAGAGCATAAAAATGGCATTGAAGATACTAAAACTATTAATATTAATCCCTAAATGAGTGGAAATTCCCGACTCATCAGTTTATCAATTTGTTTGAATCCTTTCTTGAACCAATTATTACCCATCAGCTTAGCTAATATGATTCTTGAAAATAAATTTGGATCAAGAATTCATTCGGATTCACGTAGGAAAGTCCCACATTGAGGGTTAAAAAACTATCTAACAAAGGTGACTGTGTACCCAAGGGGACTCAGACTCGAGACCTCTATTTAAGGAGGAAGGAGTACTTACCACTCCATCACAACCATTGTTGGTACTTTCGGACACTTGAATACCCTTTCACTAAATTTCTTGTACATTTTACCCTGTTTTTATGTTCCTTGCAAGATAGAATTTTGGCAAATCTACCTTAGGTTGGCCTAACAATTTACCAATTTCATACTTATACGTCAAAATTATGTCCTTTTTCTCCGTTTTTGCTCTCCTCAAGCTCATCCTATAGATGAAAATGCATCCTAAGCGCACAAATAAATTGGCGAACACTACTATATATATCGTTCTTTTTGTTTCCTTATTTCATGAAATATTTATCCATAATTTTAGCAACAAACAAATATCGAATTTTGAGAAATGCTCATTTATGTTATCCATTAAAAGTTTGGCTCATCTATGTCATTTTCATTTGAGAAAAAGGTTCATCCATGTCATTATGGGTAAATGGAAAACCCATCCTATTTTGATAAACCATTTTATCTACATGGCAAATGATGATTCAGCCATGTCATGATTTTTGTCTTCAATATCTAAGTATGGAAAGTACTAGTATTTCTCTCTTTTTCAACAAATTCTTCTTCATCATCAATGAAATAAATCTTGAATAATTTATTATACTGAAGGCCCCAAGCGAATATGTCACGACCCAAAGTACATCCAAGACGTGACATGGTAAATAAGACCCCGAGATATCCTAAACAAACCACTTGACATAAGCATGATGTAAAGATATACAATTCAAGAGATATAATCGACACAAGTCTCAAATCATAAGATGAAATAAACGATATCAACAAAGTACATATGACAATACGCGAAAAACTACTAAGTCTCGCATAGCCTTTCTTACATTATAAGAGTGGTTGTGGTGTAACCCATACACCACGTACAAGTTTGAAACAAAAAGAGGGATCATAAAAGCAATAAAAGTATCCATGGTATTTCCCTCAAATCATGAGGATTCACCAATCCAACTGATTAATGCTGAGCAATCCACCAAAGTATGTTTGGGTTGAGGAGCATTAGATCTTATATTACGAGACAAAATAGGACAAATATACATTTGTCCGATAAATGTAGAAAGTATGGGAAAATATACATAAATATAAATATGATATGATATCATGATGAGTTAGAAACATGAGTATGCAAGACCAAATGAAGACATATTGAATTTTGAAAGCCAAATCTTTAAGCTTATACAAGGTCAATGCATCTTAAAATCATAAATAAAACTTTCATAAAATCTTTGAAGAAAACAAAGTTCATTTGTGTTATATTTATAGTTAACTAAAAATAAGACCATGTGAGCTATAACATAAAATCTGGCATGACCTCCACATCGAAAAGGGGAATCTACTTGCCAAGGTAGAACTCTGTATTATTCATATTGCAAAGGTGGATCCACTAGGTAGGTCATTTAAGACAATCCTACAGGGGCGCTTAATTTAGGACAAGGGAATTGCTACTAAAGACCACACATCTACTAATAGTAAGGCCTCCATTCCAAAAACCTCTCAGTGCTAAGTAAATCCCAATTGAAAAGACATAATCATAATAATATTGAAAATACTAGGAAAGGCAGTAATTAAGACTACCAATACGATCATAAGTCATAGTAGAGTAGCTCCTTTCAAAAATATGATTTCATAAACTTGTTCATAAGACACATTTTTTCTATGCATCTAAATCATAATTTCATTCATATTTGAGAAAATCTTTCACAAATATTTGATACTTATCTTAAAAGCATCATTTAAAGGTAAATCATTGTTGTCATAAAACCAGCATAAATTCACAGTCTTAATCCATAAGTTCATAACCGTAATACATATTCATAAAATAGGCATAGGCATGGGTTCATATTAAATCAATGAAAATCATGTAATTGTATCAAATCATACATAGTAAGATTGAATATAAATAATTGAATCATAATAAATTGAACCCATAGAGAATCACATGAATCCCTAAGAGAGTTAGGTGAAATTGAATTGGAGATTTGAGCTTTCTTTTGGAACCCAATGGATGAAAGGGATTCATTGGTCAATTCCCTACATACCTTAATGATGAAATCCCAAAAGGAATGGAGGAATAAACCTTGAAGCTCATGAAACCCTAATCTTCATCTTGGAGCTCTTGAGAGAATTTGGAGAAGAAACCCTTGAGAGATTTTATGAGTTAGAGTGACTGGGAGGGAATTGGTGTTATTTTGAAGAGTTAAATCGGTTATAGTGGTAGTCATAGGATTAAAACGACGTAGTATAGGTGTAGAAATGATAGAAAAAGACCCGAATAACCTTGACTAAAAGTTGTTGAAACCTCTTTAATGAAAGCCTTCATTACCCATTTACATCTTCACGGATCATCCAAGCGTCCATAAAGGATCAAAATTTCCCCGAGTCCTGGGGATTTGATTCACGGTTGGTTCAACAGGTCGTGGTCCATTCCATGATTTGTGATCCCGCTCAATCAATCTTGCCGTAACTTTCCCAACTCAAGTCTTCTCTTTCGATTCCACGGCCGGGTCTACAGCTTGTGGAACCTTACACGGGTCGTAGTACCTCTCCTAAAAGACCCTTAACTCCAAAAAAGTTTAATTTATTCCTGAGGTGCATCCACAGCTCTGGATATGGTGTATGACACCTTATATGGACCCGTCTGATATCCCTACACCTGCAACAAAGTCTGCAACTTTCTCTTTCCAATTCAGTTTCCAAATTTTGAGGTGTTACAAAATAGTTCGTCATAGTTGAAACAAATTCCCTTAAAGTCATCTTATATCCATTTTAGATCTGGCCAATTTTTTTTACAAATCTGGCAAATTATTAAGGTGAGAAGTCTGAAGTCTTTCATTTACAAACCTCTAATAATTGCGAACAAACATGTTGTTCCTTGCATTCAGATAGTCAGGAAATACTCATCGTCGTATCCAAATATGGAGGATTATGCAAGTCTGCATCAATTTGTATATAATCAGCAAGACTAGTGACGTAAAGTTCATTTTTTATGCTCGTGTAAGAGTGCCAGCCCATGCAACCAATTGATCAGATTTTTCTTAATAATTTGCCATATATCCAATTTGGCATAACTTAGTCAATTCACCCAACTTTTGACTTCTAATTGGTGATCCAAAAAGAGGATTTCATTGACATTTGAACTCATCCCAAGTGCATTGGGGCATATCTTTCTCTAGTTGAAAAACTAGAGTTGTGCAATTCCTTCCAAATGAAAAGAAGCAAGTCTAATTTGTTCTTATTCTAGTGTTTGTTGATGTTGAAAGAAAGGTTCACACATGTTCATCCATCCCAAGGGTTCTTTGTGGTCATACAATCAGGGAAAATCCAACTTTATATATTTAGGAAACATGGAAATCCCACCCATTTTTTATCCTGAAACTGCAATCAATGTTTTACCTTTCCCACCTTGATTGTCAATGCCATTTTCAGTATCTTCAACATCTGTCTTTGAATTGTCTGAATCATTCACTAGTGAATCTAAGCGAGCATTTATGGCTACCGGCCTTTCTAAATTGGGTGCACTTTATTCTTGGAACAAAGTTCAACAATTGTGGTAATTGTTACTGGATTAGATTTCTCATAACTCTCATGTCTGGTACCATCTTGTTATAATCCTCTAATATGGATATAGTAATGGTGTGTTGCTATATGAAATCAAATGTTTTCTTTTTACGACC
Organism: Solanum tuberosum; assembly: GCF_000226075.1. Lineage (NCBI taxonomy): Eukaryota > Viridiplantae > Streptophyta > Magnoliopsida > Solanales > Solanaceae > Solanum > Solanum tuberosum. The sequence goes on from NW_006239367.1 coordinate 223,507, forward strand.
TATGGTGTTAGTTCGTTAGGAGAGAACCAGTAATCTTTTGAGTTTGAAGTACTCAAAAACTTAATAATTTTCTGTTTATCAATTCAATGCTTTCAAATAACACAAAGTACAACACTGGTGGATTAACCACCTATCTGAAAACAAGGAAATGACTTCCTACTACTACTCAATGAGAAAGTGGAGGAATAACCTCCTTACTACAACAATTATTACACAGAAATAGGAAAATATAAATAACTTAAAAGTTGTAATAATCTACTACAAATAACTGCTACATAGAAATATGAAAAGTAAATAATTTATAAGCTGAAGTAATCTACTTTCTAATTTCATTAAATCTTCCCTATGTAAACCATTGGTAGAATAAAGAGGTGCTAACAGTATGTACCCTTGGTTTTTCTTTGACCATTGATTTACCCTTTTTTCACCAAAAAATTATGTTACATATTCAAATTAATTGTTTGATTGTAGAATATGAACAAGATAAATTGGTATCAACAAATGTGATGTCTATAGTAACAAAATCATGTTGTTGAAAACGTTTACTAAGAGAAAGCCACATGAGTTTGAAGGAGAACTTAGCTTGAAGCAAGGGATGAGTTGTTCACTCCCAGATGCAGTAATGAACGTTGCAGATTCCAACTTGATAAAACCAATGGATAATCGCTTATAAAAAGAGCAAGATGTTGTGCTTTCAATATTGAAAATGGCGTTAGATTATTGTTTTGAATCTCCAGTAAGAAGGACAAACATGAAAGATGTTGTAGGGATACTACAAAAGATCAACATTCAACTTCTTGCAAACTGAGCATGTTCTCAAAATATCTTGTACCAAATCACATGTTTATTGCAAAGATTGTTTATTTTTGTTTTAGAACATGGTTTACACATTATATAATTTTAAAATTTTGGTTGGTTTCATTTGAGAAATCCAATTCTATTCAGATATAACCTTATTTTGATCTCATTTTTTGTATGAATGTTGATATGATTAGATCTCTAATCCTAATTAGGTAGATTTTTATGTGATTTTGTTTCCAATATTATAGAGATTTTATTTTGTTTCCTTAATTGCATATTTCATAGTTAGGCTTTTTTTTTTTTTAATAAATACTTCTGCAATTGGTTGTATAGAGACACATGAAAGGTCTCCTCAAAGTCAACAGTTTCAATCAGTCTCACTATACAAAAAATTATATGCTAGTTTCTTTCAAAGACTAAGAGTTAGTCTTTGTTTAGTGATGCTTGTGAGTATGTGAAACATACTATAAACTCTTATCCGTCAAGTAATAATAAAAGCAAAATTCCTTTCATGACTGTCTATTCCTATGTTTTGTGGCCTACTCAAATTATCTCTTTCTCAGGTAGTCAATGGTTTGTCACTTTTATTGATAGTTTCACTTCGATGACTTAAGTGTATAAAAAAACAAAACAAAAAAAGTGATTTATTTTATTGCTTTTAAAGTATCCAGAAGATTGTTTGCACTCAGTTTGATACTAAGATTAAAAAATTGAGAACTGACAACGGCATAGAGTATATGGATAGTCGATTTAGTACTTATCTGGAGTCTATCGAGATCACCCGCCAAATTAATTGTCCTTACACCTAGTGTACAAAATAAAGTGGATGAAAGAAAAAATAGGAAATTGTTAGAAGTTTTGTAGATCTCTAATGTTCATTATGAATCATCTAAAACCTTACTAGGAGATTAAATTCTAGCAGTTGCTTATCTTTTCAATAGAATGCATCTCAAAGCACTCAATTTTAGGAGTCCTTTAGAGATTTTACGAGGGAACAATTTCTATTGTTCTTTCAAAGGTCTTTGGATGTGTTGTTCAGGGGGAGACTATTGGACATTTGGATAAACCTGATTTGATGAGATATTCAAAGAGAAACAAAGCATTGTCTGGTTCAAATATACCTATTGCTCAAAAAAATGGGTATAATTAAATCGGCAGTTGAAATTGTGGTCCAAATAGTTGCATACTCGACATCTAACTACATGATAGAAGTAGACAAGAAACTAATGGAAAAACAAGACCGTTTTTTGGATCATAGATGCTTTGTACTACATGAAACTTATGTTACAGGAATTAACGAAAATTGACTGGATACCAAAAGTTTTGAAGAAGGCAAAAACACTGGTATAATTTAATTATAGTCATGCTATTGTCCTAAAGATTCTAAGAGATGTTTGTCCAAATGGGTTTGTAAATTCTTCAAAGATAAGGTAAATTGTGTTATTTTTTACTCTAGAAAATATTGTATCATAGAAAGAACACTTAAGTAGGCGATTTCAGTCTTCTAATTGCCGTACCTCAATATTGGCTTCTACGAGTGAGGGTAAAGAATGTAAAAAATGGTTAAAGATCAACTCTTTTAGACAGAGCCTTTGATGGTTGTTTGGAATAGAAGCAAGATTTTTGGACAGAAAATCAGTCGGACCCATATTCCAAACAACTATCAAAGACTCAGTCCAAAAATATTGATCTTTAACCACTTTTGACATTATTTTACCCTCACTTGTAGAAGCCAAGATTGGGTATGCCAAATAGAATAATGAAACATCCTAATTAACTATTTCTTCGATACAATGTTTTCTAGAGATAAAAAGGGCACAGTTGACCTTATCTTTGAAGACTTTACAAGTTCATCAAGACAAATATCTCTTAAAAGCTTAAGGAAAGTAACATGGTTGTAAATGAATTATACAAGTATTTGTTATTCTCCAATTTTCTTGATATTAGGTTTATCTTTGTTAATTTCTGTAGCTACATGCAATAAGAAGGATCTATGGTCCAAAAAAATATCCTGCATTTTCCCATTAGTTTCTTGCATGCTTCCATCATGCATGAAGATGTCGAGTTTGCAACAATTTGGACCACAGTTTGCATTAGTGATTTGGATATACTTATTCTTTTGATTAAGATATACATATTGCTCAAAGAAAAGGATATAGATCTTGTACCAAACATCCTATTTCTAAGTTTGTGTCATGCGACACCTTGTCCCCCTTCTATAGAGTTTTTGCCTTGTCCATTTGCTCTGTGTCTATTCCACGGAATTGGAGGGAAGCTTTCAAAGATCCTAAGCGGAAAAAAGATATGCTTAAAGAAACGAAGGCTTTAGCAAAAATAAAACTTGGGAATAAGCCGTTCCTTCACCAGACAATAAATTGGCCGGCTGCAGGTCGGTATTCACTATGAAACATAAAGATAATGGTTCGATTGAAAGGTTCAAGGCCAGCTTTGTTGCTAAGGAATTCCCTTAAACGTACGAAATGGACTACCAAGATACATTTGCTCATATTGCAAATATAACACAATCATAAGCATGTTATCTTATGCAGTCAATCTGATTGTGAATTCAAACAACTTGATGTAAAAAGGCATTCTTATACGGTGACTTGGAAGAAGTTTATAGAGAAATTCCTCCTGGATTTGATAAGGAAAAAGGTCAAGGAAAGGTGTGTAGATTGAATAATGCCTTATACGGGCTAAAACAGTCTCCTAAAACATGGTTTGATAGATTTAGCAAAGTTATGTTCAACAAAGCGATGTTGATAATACTATCTTTATAAGACATCAGAAGGGTAATATCACTTTTCTTATAGTTTATGTTGATGACATAGTGATGACAGGTGATGCTAAAAAAGAGATGGTTCGACTAATAAAGATCTTGGATACAGAGTTCGATATCAAAGATCTCGGGAAACTGCAATATTTTATGGGAGTTGAAGTGGCTAAATTAGGAAAAGGAATCTTCATGGGAAATATGTTCTAGATTTCCTAGAAGAAAATTGTATGTTCGGTTATAAATCAGCAAGATCCTCAACTTAGAGCAACCACAAGCAACAAGCGGGTATAGGAAAGTCGGTTGATAGACAAAAATATCAGAGATTGGTAGGAAGACTCCTTTATTTATCACAGACTAGAACTGACATAGCATATGTAGTTAGCATGGTATGTCGGATCATGCATGATCCTCGTGATTCTCACATGCAAGTTGTTATTTTCATTCTGCGATATTTGAAATCTGCTCTTGGAAAAGATCTTCATTTCGCCAAACATGGTCACCTCCATATAAAAGCTTTTACAAATATTGACTGGGTTGGATATCTATATGGTAAGAGGTTTGTAACCAGTTATTGCACACTTGTGGGAGGGAACTTAGTCACTTGGAGAAGCAAGAAGCGAAGTGTGTAATTGCTAGATCAAGTGTTGAAGCAGAGTATAAAGTTATGGTTCAAGGTGCTTGTGAACTTATGTGGCTACAAAAGCTACTAGAAGAACTGGAATTATACGAATATGATAAATGTTCGTGTACTGTGTTAACAAGGCTCAATTAAATAATTTTAAAAAGATCAGTATAGCCCATAATCCAGTACAATATGACCAAACAAAACACATTGAAATTGATCGACACTTCATCAAGGAAAAGATGACAGATGATACCTTGAGCTTGTTCCATGTGGTATATATCCAATTAAATAGATTCTTATCTGATTTATTTTCCAGCATAGAGAGATTATATTTCATTTCCTCAATTGTATATTTCATAGTTAGGCATTTCACTTCTAAAAAAATTGGATTTAGCAATGGATAAATTTTATAGCTAACCAGCAAAATTCGTCGCTAGTCCTATTTATCGACAAATTATCAATAGATTTTTGTTATCTATGAGTGAAATAGCAAAATATTAGTGAGAAAGTTCACAGTTAAATCCATCTTTTTAGTAGTGTTTGTTTTGTGGATAAATACCTCTGTGATTGATTGTGCAGAGAGGCTTGAGAATTAATGAAATCTCTATTCTCAATGTCTACAAATTTCAACATATCTCATCATTTCATCTTTAATATTAATCAGTAAAATGGTGAAACTTTGTAAGAATATTGTAAGATTACATATCATCATTAATCTAAATCTAATTAGATAACTTACATAATCCAAAGAACTTACTTGTTCTTGTTGTGGCGGGAGCGAAAGAGTTGGATGAACCATAGTTGAATTTTACTAGTTGATGATGGTTGTCAAATATGTTGGAGCAACCCTTATACACAGCCTAAACCCTAATTGATTGAGAAGGGAATACTTATGTGTGTTTAAATAGAAATTATTAGGGTTAAATGGGCCTTACAACACCTCGAATGGGTGGGCCCAAATTTCCTACAAATATAAATTCAGTAACTATAACCAAATTGATTCTCTTGAAAATCTTAAAGTTGAAAGTTTTTAAAAATTATTAAAAGCCTTAGAGGAATTAACAACATTAATACAAATAGGCAAAGTAATATAAGTATTTGACATGGGATAAGGGGAAACACTATCTGGAATTTCCAACGAGTTAACATACATAGAACTTCAAGACAACAAACAGACAGAGCAATCACAAAAAAAATTATATATCATAAAACCTATATGATAATAACGGGGTGGTGCACAAAGTATCTTACATTCTCACATGATACGGATAAGGGTCATACCCAAGGGTTGTAATGGAGGAAACTTACTTAGCGCTAATATCAAAAACTAATTCCACCGCTCGAATTCGTGACCTATTGGTCCATAGAGACAACTTTATCGTTGTTACAATGCTTACCTGACTATAAATAAAGAAAAAGCTTAATTTATATTATCATTTTACTAATTTGTTTTCATGCAAATGTATCTATTCTAAATGAGTTCCAATTATTATTCTAATGATGTAGAAAGTCATCCTCCATTCTTCAAGATTTTCCGAATCAACCAATTAAAAATAGAAAAATGTTAATAATTATCCCCCTCAAATTTCTTTTCAAGTGAAATTTCACCCCCACAACTTCTTTTGATTTCTTGGTTTTCCACTTTTCACCCCCAAGAATTGGAACGACCAATACGTGAATGTGGGGACGTGTTGAAGAATAATCAAGTAAATAAATTATGTTCACCCTAATAGCTTGTAACAACCCGGCTGGTCATTTTTTGAATTTTTCATAAAATTACAATTTTTGTCCCTACCGATATTGACCCCGAGTTATTTCTAATTGAACTTTGAAAGTTCTTTTTGAACTTTGAGCAAAAGGTTATGAATTCTGATATTTGAGTTTAAAAAAACCAAAGTTGTTAAAAGTGGTTTTCAATGTCTTTTAGAGTTTCAAGTGTCGCAATGGAATTTTGTCGATTCCATCAGTCTCAGAATGTAGATATTGATCCCTGATAGTTGTCGGTTTTAGATTCGGAGTCTTTTTGAAGATTTGAGGTCCTAAGTTGGAAAATGGTAGAATTTTAGCCTTTGTAATGACTTTGGTCAACATTCAAGGTTCGGATGCTTGGATCAGAATTCTAAGAGTTCTAATAGATTTAAAAGATGATTTTAGGCCTAAGTTAGGTCTTGGTTGTATTTTTAGAGGTCACAAGCTTATTTTAGCCTTTTTAGACGTTATGTTAATTTCTTCTGACTTTCACGAGTTTCAGGTCAAGGAGACCTTAGGTTTGTATTTCGACGATTCCATTGAGATCGAAACATTGAGTATAGTCAAATTACATATAAGGTTTGTGTGTACGGGGTTCCAAAAAAATCATAAGGGTATGTTCAATGATTTTTATGTTTGTTGATGTTTATGGTTTCGCAGCCCTTGCATTTGCAGAGGGCCTTCGCTTTTGCGATCTTCACTTTAGCAAAGGATGGCTTGCAAAAGCGACCAGGGCTCGCTTTAGCAATGATCGCTTAAGCAAAGCTCGATTTGCAAAAACAAGACCCCTAGCTTTCGCAGGGTTCGCTTAAGCGAATCTGTGTTTGCTTAAGCACATCAAAGAGGGTTTATGCCTGTCATTTTTGGGGTTTTAGCCATTTTTACCCATTCTGAGATTTGTAAAACCCTTGGAGGCAATTTTGAAGAAAACTTCTTGGGCTAAATCATTTGGGTAAGCTTTTGTGACCCTAAAACCTCAATTCCCTTTGATTGTTTAAAGATTTTTACGTCAAAACTTGAAATTTTTGATTGGTGAATTGATTTAAGTCCCTTATTAAAATGGTTTTCACCAATGAGTTCCAAATGCTTTGGGTAACATCTTCAAGTAAAGATATTTGGATTGAAACATCATTTTCAAAATTTCATTTTTTAGTTGAATGACCCATTTATCAAAGAGAATGATATGGGTATTGTTATTTCCATAATTTTATTATTAATACTTGATTGAATTAGATTGTGTGACTTTGGACGTTGTTCGGAAGGGGAAGACTCAAGTCTTGGATTTACTATTTGATTGAATTAAGGCAAGTGATCTCCTAAACCATGTAAATCTAGTAAAATCGTGTATTTCTCTTCATTCTGTGTGATGGAAAGTAATGGGAATGAGTTTTTGGGCCCATTGTTCCACTAAATTAATCTTAATAAATAAAAAGAGAATTAATGAAAAGGCAAAGTGTGGATCATAATGCTTTGTGAATTGCCTTGTTGTGGCCCCTATTTGATTGATTGATGAAATGGTTTGATGGCAGGAATGTGCACTTGAATTGCTTGAACTGTTGTGTCTTTCTTATAGTGTGAAATATGCTTTTTGTGCATTGATTGTTGTACAACCTAATGAGACATATGAAATAAAGTCAAAGGAAAATGGTTCCGTCTAGAGACATCATGCCGAAGGGAAATAGTTCCAGCAATGATATGATATAAAGCTGAAAGGAAATGGCTCCGCCTAGTGAAATGATATAAACTCAAAGGAAAATAGTTCCGGCTAGTGATATTATGCCGAAGGGAAATGGTTCTGGCAAGTGATATAATATAAAGTCGATGAGAAATGGTTTTGGCTAGTGATTGGATATAAAGTCGATGAGAAATGGTTTCGACTAGTGACATGTGCCGAAGGGAAATAATTATGGCAAGAGTTGACTATTGTGATTTGATGCATTTGATATTTGTGATTGATCTACTTGTAACTTGTGATTGATCTACTTGTTACTCGTGATTGGCCTACTTGATGTGTGTTGGTTGTTGAATAGTGACTATTGAAATGTGTGATTAAGCCTTGTGAACTGTGTATGGTAGTAGCATTGTTAGGTTGGGACGATTTCTATGCAAGTTGTAGTTTGAGGAAGTTTGGTTGGGATAAAAGGAGTATTAATTTTCTAGCACGAATTTGCTTTGTTTATCAGGTTGCTTGATGAGTACCGTGTTGTTTGATACTCACTCTTTGCTTCTACACTTATGTAGGCTTCAAGCCTAGTACCGCGTGATTTCTCTTGTTCCTCACCCATTTCTGAGGCTTGTTGAAGACTTGAGAGGTAGTTGTTTGTCATCCCAGCGGGCCCTCTTTTTCCTTTAAGTTGTGCTTTATTCTATTTAGGAAACAAAGAAATTGAGACTTGTACTTATTTTTCATTTCCGCACTTTATGTATTAGTGGCTTGTACACGTGACAACCAGGTTTTGGGGGTATTATAGAATGAATTAGTTTTTCTCGTTTATCATATTCTTGTTTCTTTCTGCTTTCTTTTGTTTCGTTGGGTTGAAGCTGCCTTCTCTTGGTGGAAATATACAAGTGTGATCGTATCCATTTTTGGGTTGTGACACATCTTAAGCTTTGAAATGAGATGGTCATATAATTTGGATAGTTTACCTTAAAACTCCCCATCGAAGAAACTTCCTCTAGCATTGAAACGATAGTGGACACAGACTTTTGTATCATGAATTTGTCATCCGACCAACGGCTCTTGTCTTTCTCAAACAAGTTGGAGAGATCAAAAGCAGGAGAAAGAGAAATGGTAATGAAAGGATTCAAACAAGTAGGCTTCATTGTTGATGAGCTTTGCTCTTTCGTTGTTCTCAATGTAAAATTGGTGGTTTATCAATTTGTTAGAATCCGTTCTTGAACAAATTATTGCCCATCAGCTTAGCTAATGTGATTCTTGAAAATGGATTTGGATCAACAATTCATTTGGATTCACGTAGGAAAGTCCCACATTGGGGGTTAAAAAGCTCCCTAACAAAGGTAACTATGTACATGTCACGACCCAAAGTACACCCTACATATGACATTGCGAATAAGACCCCAGAAAATTCTAAACAAGTCACTTGACATAAGAATGATCTAAAAGAAATACAACAAGAGAATAGAAAATATAAGTCTCATATCATATAAGAAATCTAAACATAAGTGTGGAATACTAAACTGTGTCTGACATAGTCTTTCTAACATCATAAGTTGGTTGGGACGTAACCCATACATCACGTACAAGTTTGAAATGAAAAGACAATAAAATAACTAAAACACCAATGGTCTTGTCCTTGAAGCATAAGGACTCACCAATCTAATGTACTAATAGAACAATCCAAGCTAGCCACGAGCGGGAAGATGAGAGTTAAACCCTATATTACAAGACAATATTGGCACAAATATACATTAGTACGATGAATGTACTAAGTATGGGGATATGCATAAAACATAGGTGTGATCATATGAGAAGCTTTAAACATCATATGCATGACCAAGTAAAACGTGATTAAAACCTTTATAAAGATATCATAAATCATATACGAGGTCAATGCATACTTAAAACCATTTGAGAAATTTCATAAAGCCTTTGAAGAAAACACAGCTCATTTGTGGGATATTTACCGTTAACTGACAATAAGACCATGTGAGCTATAAATGAAATTTGTCGTGGCGCTCACACAAAAAAAAAGGAGAATCTACATGCCAAGGTTGAACTCCATCACATTCATTTTTAGCTAAAGTGGATCCACTAGCATAGGTCATTTATGACAATCCTACGGGGGGCACGTAGTTTGGGACAAGAGAATTGCTACTAAACACCAAACCGCTACTAGCAGTAGGGCCTCCATTTCAAATTCCTCGCGGTGTTAAGTAAATCTCAAAGGAAAAGATATAATCATATTCATATCAAAATACTTGAAAAGGTAACGATTGAGACTACCGATCTAATCATAAGTTCATATTAGAGTTGCTCATTTCAAATCATGATTTCATAAAACTCTCATAGTAGACACTTACTTTTCAAAACATCTAAATCATGATTCCATTCAATTGTGAGAAAAACCTTTCACAAATAAATACACTTTATCTTAAAAGCATCATTTAGTCATAAATCATTCTTTTCATAAAAAATGCATAAATTCTTGATTAAATTCATGATCATATTTCATAATTTAATAACCATTATTCATAATTAAAGATCATAAAATAGGCATAGGCATGGGTCCTATGAAATCAATTAAAATTCATGTAATTGAATCAAATCATGCTTAATAAGATTGAATAAAAGCAATTGAATCATAATAAATAGAACTCGTAGAGAATTAAATGAAACCCTAATGGAATTGGGTGAAATTGAATTGGAGATTGAGACCCAATGGAGGCAAGGGATCCATTGGTGATTTATCACATACCTTGATAATCAAATCCCTAAGAATGCAATGAGAATAAGACCTTGAAGCTTGAAACCCTAGTTCTTCAACTTGGATCTCTTTGAGAGAATTTTGGAGAAGAAGACTTTGACAGATTTTGGGGAAGTTGAGTGAATGATAGGTATTAGGCTTAGTTATAAGAGTAAAAATTGTTATAGGGGTAGTTATAGCGCCAAAACAAGGTAGTTTAGGGTTAATTGGATAGAAAAAGACCAAAACACCCTTCATTAAAACTGTCAAAAAATCCCTAAAGGTTCAAACCTAGTGTCCATAGAAATTCCTAAGGGTCGTCCTGGTCAATCGTAGAGTCACTTATTGGGGACTAAAATCTTGAGTAATTTCAACGAGACCTTTATATGGGTCCTAGTCCTTTCTATGACTTGTAGGGCCAATTTGTTTATCCCAAGCTCATGCCCAAAATTTTATTAAGTCTGGATCACTATTCGGGTACCTTCGACGACCCGTAGACAAGACTACGACTCGTCAAATCCCCTTGTCGACCTCAGGTCTCAACCCATTTCTCTGAATCAGCTTTATGGACCAGTCCTACGAACAGTAGAACACTCTATGATTTGTTTAGTTCATTCATAGATCAAACATCATAGACTTGACATTTCCTAAAACTCAACCCAATCCTACGACTGCCTTTCTACGGCCTGTAGAACTTCCTATAGTCCGTAAGTGGCTTCCGTAGAACCTACCTCGGAAGAAATTTTGCAACCTTTCCTTTCCAAACACAACTTTCAATTTTCGAGGAGTTACAATATCTCCCCCGTAGGAACATACGTCCTTGAATAGGACTCAAGCTAGCATGAATAGAGTATGGAGAGAAACTAACAACCCAACATGAATGCAATTCACACCAAAATACAAATAAACAATCACTCTAAGATAAATCATAACATCAAAATCAAGTTTTCATGAACATGCATGCATGTGGAAACATGATAATGACTAAAACTCATGAATCTGAAAGAATGAACCATGAGGAACTTAATACCTCAAACTAGAATAGGAGCGGAAAGAGATGAGTATACTTGGACATCATATCGGCTTCGGTCTCCCAAGTAGCACCCTCAACTAATTGATTCCTTTAAATGACTTTCATGAAAGCAATTTCTTTATTTCTCAACTTCTGAACTTGAAGGTCCAAAATTTCAATCGAAACCTCTTCATACGAAAGACTTTCCTTAACTCCCAAACTTTCCAATGGCACTATAGACGTCAGATCTCCAACAAACTTTTTCAACAAAGATACATGGAATACAGATGTATTGATGCTAAGTTAGTAAGTAACTCATAAGAAACCTTGTCAATATGTCTCAAAATTTGATATAGGGCCACACAACGAGGACTAGGCTTTCATTTCCTTCTAAATATCATCACATCCTTCATAGGTGAGATTTTAAATTAACCTAATCATCCATGTTAAATTCAAGCTCTTTTCTCTAACATCGAAATAAGACTTTTATCGACTTTGAGCCATTTTCAACATTTCACGATGAGTCAAACCTTTTCCATAGACTCATGCACTAACTCGGGCCCTATCAAAGCGACCTCACCAACTTCGAACCAACTAATAAGATACCTACACCTCCTACCATAGAGAGCCTTAAACGGAGCCATTTCGATACTGGAGTGATAACTATTATTATAAGAAAACTCGATCAAAGGAAAATAATCATTCCAATTACCCTTAAAATCAATCACACAAGAGCTCTACATATCTTCTAAAGTCGAATAGTACGCTCGGCTTGACCATCGGTTTGAGGATCAAAAGTCGTGTTAAGCTTCACATGAGTACCAAGATACTTTTTGAAAGACCTCCAAAACTGAGATGTAAACTGAGTACCACAATTGGAGATAATAGATAAGGGCACTCCATGCAACCTTACCATTATTCGAATATAAAGCTTAGCATACTCTTCGGCTGAAAATGAAGTCTTTATGGGGAGAAAGTGAGTCAACTTCATTATTCGGTCCTGAATGACCCAAATCGAATCAAATTGCTGATGGGTATGAGGTAAAGCCGCAATAAGGTCCATATTCAAATCTTTCCACTTCCACGAAGGAATACTAATATCTTGAGTCAAATCACTCGGTTTATGATGCTCAACTTTCACTTGTTGACAATTAGGACATTTAGCCTCAAATTCTGCAATATTTTCTTTATCCTATTCTACCAATAAACCTCTGGTAAATCGCGGTACAACTTGGTTGCTCTCGGGTGAATAGAATATCGAGAACTGTGAACTTCCATCAAAATTTGATTCCTTAACTCATCAACATTCGGAATACATAATCGGACTTGGTATCGAAGGACACCATCTCCCCATGGGGAGAAAGCCTCAATGGTTTTTTTGGAAACTGACTTCTTCAAATCAACCATAATCGGATCAAGATCTTGCATAGCCTTCACATCCAAAATGAGAGACGATTTTGAACCAATTTGAACAATCACACCACCTTTATTAGAATCAACCATGAGAACACCCAATTGAGACAATCTATGAACATCACGAACTAGCTCCTTCTTACTATCCTCAACATGAGCAATAGTACCCATCGATAGTCGACTAAAAGCATCTGCCGCCATGTTTTATTTACCCAGATAATAAAGGACACTTATGTCGTAATCTTTCAATAACTCAAGCTACCTTCGTTGGCGAAGATTCAAGTCATTTTGGGTGAACACATACTTCAAGCTCTTGTGGTCAGTAAAAACATCCACATAAACACCATATAGGTAATTTCTCCAAATCTTTAGAGCAAACACTACCGTCGCTAACTCCAAATCATGATTCGGATAATTCTTTTCATGCACCTTCAATTGCCTTGAAGCATAAGAGAAGATTTTCCATGTTGCATCAAAACAAAACCAAGACCAATTCGTGAAGCATCACAATATACCACGAAACCATCTGATCCTTCTAGTAATGTCAAAATAGGGGATGGAGTGAGTTTATTCTTCAACTCTTGGAAATTTTTCTCACAACCTTCTGACCATAGAAATTTCACCTTCTTTTGAGTCAATGTCGTCAAAGGTGAAGAAATGGAGGAAAATCTTTCCACAAACTTTCTATAGTAACCAGTCAAACCCAAGAAACTCTGTATGTCTGAAGCGGACAAAGGTCTAGGCCAATTCTTAACCATATTGGTATTCTTATAATACACTTGAATACCTTCACCGGAGATAATATGGCAAAGGAAAGCAACGGATCTCAACCAAAACTCACATTTGCTACACTTAGCATACAATTCACAATCCTCGAGAATTTGAAACACAATTCTTAAATGCTCAACATGCTCATCCTCACTCCAAGAGAAAATCAAATTATCATCAATAAACACAATCCCAAACATGTCAAGATATTGCTTAAAGACCTTATTCATTAAATCCATGAACGTTGTCGGGGCATTAGTCAAACCAAATGACATCACTAAGAACTTATAGTGACCATACCAAGTTTGAAAAACCGTCTTTGGAATGTCACTCTCCTTTACACTTAATTGGTGATAACCCGGAACCTCCAAAAGTAAGGAGGTCTCACCAAAAGCTAAGGAAGATAAGATCTTAACGAAGCGCTTGTTGTCGATCTTGAGCACATGTATCTGCATCATTAAAAGATAAAGCACCAAACGGCGTCAGTACATGGAATGTATGGTATGTAAATGGCTAAATATAACATTGATTAGGCTGAATATACTTCACTGAAAGAGTAACTTAGAAAAAAATTGTGAAATAGATAATTGTAAAGTAAAGCATGCAAGCGTATTGAAATCAACAAAGCTTTACAACTTAGTCATATGCAATAATATTAAATACCAAATTAGAATATTTTACTTTTCTTGGGGAGTTTCTAACCGACAACCATCACTATAAGTCTCATAATGATACATCTTTTCCATGTTGCCAGAGTCATCCAATACTTTGTCAAGGTAAAGAACGAATTGAACTAATGGATCCAATATCTAAGCCCTTACTAGAGGCTTTATGAGAAGTTGTCAAAATCAACGACACGATCCTATCCTATGTTGGTTTCATAGTTATGGTTTGTATTCTCTAACCCATACCAACTCGGTGCTCAATACTACTATCAAAACATGCAATAATGCTCAATAACTTAATATAGTTCCATTTTAGGAAAAGGGTATCACCTTAGGGAAAAGTTGAATATCTTGGCTTGACTTACTATTTTGAATACTCTTTTATCAATGCACTGAACTTACTTTAAAAACTCACTGAAATCCTTTCTAAAACTAATTATGCTTTCTTTAAACTAGTATTGTTTTTCTTTATGAAGAAAATGCATAATAACTGATATATCAAAACTTTCATAAAATTCATAATCAAATAGGGTTCATGGGATGAAATAAGCATGATCAATGATTAAAAATAATCCAATAAACAATATACTGAAATATCCAGAACAAAAATAAAAAATTCATGATAAAAGAATAAGTAGAACTTTTGAATGTAGTAAACCTTGGGATTAAAACCCTAGTTGAACCTTGCTAACTGAAATTTAGATATAGGGTGTGAGGAAGAAATCATTCACTTACTATGATAGCCTTACATACATTAAACGTTCTAAATTCTTGAGAATCTTTGGAGAGAAAAATACCAAGAACTTGTTTTTGAACCTTAGAGGTGGATTTTCTTGAAAACTTATGGATTCCATGAGTAAAAAGATATTAATTAGTGTTAAGATGAAGAGATTATGAAATTTCATGGTCAAATATTACCTTGGATGATAGATGAACCTTGGAGGAAGTTAGTTTCTAGAGAATTTCTCTTTTTAGGATAAATTTTTGAACTAGAAAAGTGAACTACGTCTTGGGGTGGGGGGTTTCTTAAAACGTTTTAGACACACGCTAGCGTGCATAAAATGTGTCAGGCACATGGCCAACGCATAGGAAGGCAGTAGTCACTGCATCGGTGTGCTATTACGCAAAAAATGCCTCGGGCGCATAGCCGGCACATGGTAAGACAATGTCCAGTAAAATGGACACAACTTTGTACTCCAAACTCCAATTGATGCAAACTTGATGGTGTTGGAAAGAAGACCCTTAGAATTTAATTTGATAGGTTATGGGACACCTAATATTTTATATGCTGAAAGATATGGTTGTTTGAAGTTGACCCTTGCATGAACTTATGGAAAAACTTAGTTGATGGGAAGGTTTTGAACTCGACTTAGTGTTACAGGTCCCTTATAACCCTAAACCACTTACGATACACTCCTTACACCTAGGAATAGCCATTAATATATATGTACAAGTAGGGGTGTCAAATGGGCGGGTTGGGTTGAAATTGGAGATATTAAAATGGGTTGAAATAGAAATTGAGTAGGGTCCTGACCCGCTCAAATTTACTTTGGGCTCAAATGGGTTGTGCTTAAACATGGGTTGGGTCCAATTTGACCCGCTCAATCTCAATAATTTTAATATATTGTTATTTAAGTTTTATAACCACAATTTAAATTTCAACTAAAGAAAATTTAAGAAAACAAGTTACAAATGGATAGATAAATCCTAAAAGATATAAATATATAGTAATTCATACCTTCAATATAGGAACATACATTTCATCAATGCAAATAAAGAGTCTTAAAATAAGTTGAAATTGAGGATTAAATTGCGCTCAATTGAGGATTCCCTTAAAATGGGTTAAGGCTTGAATAAGTTGAAATTGAACCCAATTCAAATTATCATGAGCCCAACCCTTAAAATTCCAGGCGGTTTACCTATAGTTGGGCTCATTTTTGACTCCCCGATGTACAAGTAAACCATCACTTAGTTCAAGCTTATATACTTACGACGAATGGTTTGGACCCTTAACATAGAATTTTTGTGAGGTGTTACACTTATCTACCAGGCAGACAAGTCACAAACTGCTAGAAATTGGCTTAACCGCCCAACTCCCCACGCATGTGAGAGGCACACGCGAGCAACCTTCAAATCTGGCGCCAAATCTCACTTTTGGCCACCCAACTTCGCACGTGTCAACGTGTCTGCACTATGGGCAGGTCCTCCCCTGCACAACTTATCATTGGTTCAGTCTTCTGAGTCGTCTATCCCTACCCAATACTTAGCCCTCAAACTTGTTTAGCCACGACCATGCCACAATCACAATATTGTCTTGTCTTAGCTTTGTTCGGCCCTTGTCATGCCTTAGCCACGTCAATGCCAAGGTTTATCTTCAACTAAACTTGATCTTGACCGAAGTCAATGACCTTGGCTAGGTTCATCATGTAAATCTCAAATCAAACTTGTGCCACTTAAACCACCGACGATTTAACAGATGCTCAATAGTAGATCCACACAGACCTTTAACTACGTATAATATTTTTTTATGTGACGTAACAATCTAAGAAAATATTAATTTGGGTATACAAGTTGAACTTGTAAATTCAATAAAACCCCATTCTTATTAACTTAATAAAAAGTGGTGTAGCAGCAGCAGCAAAGAGTAGAGAGTAAGGATCAAAACAAAATAAAAAATAAAAAAAGGAAAAAGAAGATGAGACGGGGGCATCACCGGCGTCGATCATCGACACCGTCAGTGGACTTCGGAGTAGACGATGAAGAAGAAGAATCATCGGAAGCTCAAATGAAGTGCGTTTCATGCAAGGAGGATTACAGCTCACGTGACGCCGGTACTTGCAGGGAGTGTTACGAAGAAGCTAGCGAGACTGAGGAAGAGCTCAAGCGTGAGATCGAAGACCTTAAAGCCAAAGTAAACTTCCTCCGTTTCTGGAGTCCATCCCAGCACCTCCACCAACAACAACGAACTGTACCCTTCTTCTCCGACATCGTTTTGGTCGCTTCCCATGATGAATCCGGCAAGTCCACCCCTCACCCTGTTCCTGTTCCTGCAAATCGCGCTCTTCTGGTCAGTACCCACTTTGATTCAACAATTTTGTTATGAATAGGATTCACCATCACTGTAAAAGTAGGAACCCCAATTATTTTTAGTTAATTGATATTAATTACAGATGGATAAACAAGTTAGGGTTGGTAGGCCAATGACCGTGCATAACTAGTCTGTTTAATTTTTGAATTTAGGAGTAGTTGATTGATTTGAGCCAAGGTCTTTCAGAAACAGCATTTCTACCTCCATGAGGTAATGGTACACTCTACACTCCACGAACCCCATTTGTGGGATCTCATTGGGTATGTTGTTATTGTAAGGAGTTGTTGATTGATATGTTGAGATCAACAGGAAAGGAACCTATAGTATAACTGTTCCTTTCATTAGGACATGATTAGATGGAATCAAGAACCAAAGGAAATCTGAGTCATACAGTGTATTTTACAACTATTAAAACTTCTATATTAGTACTCTCATTTTGGATTAACAAAGGCGATATTTTTCCATATTGTGGCCCCTTGTGAACAAAATAATGGAAAAGTTTGTACAAGTTGTTGAGGGTATGGCATTGCGTAGATCAAGTGCTTTTGAAAGCAACAAAGTGCTGGACTGCTGGTAGTTTAAGTTAGACCTGGAATGCAACTTGGCTCTATGTATCAGAATGTAAATGGCTTGGTTGCCACTATTTATAACTATTATTAGTGGATGGGAGGCTAAAGTTGTCTGGAATTTTCTTCTGTCAGGCATTTTGTTTAGAAGTTGCTCAAAATCTGCAAGATCGCTAGTGAATTGGCTGTTGTAAGTTGAGCCTCTGTGAAAAAATTCATATTACGACTTATAGTTTTACTGCTTCAAGGACAGAACATATGAAAAACTGCAGCTGATGGACTAAGTTTCTATGCTCTCCATCAGAGTTGTCTTAGGGAAAAAAACATAGAAAGCCACTTAGGTCTGCTGGGGGATTAAGCCAAAGCGTACTGAAAAGCCTGGGCCGTAGTGAGTAAAGACGCTGATGCAATAAAAAACAACTATAAAAACAAACAATAGTATTCAGACAAGTGAATTGGCAGAGCTACAATCTAACGAAATGGTTGGGCTCAATCAAGTTTTCAAGAACCATTTTAAATTTCCGATTTAGATAGAAAGATGCTGTTTTAATCTATTCCTAATCATTTTTAACAAATTATTCATGATATTCTTCATCAAAAAATTAAAAAATATTCATGATATTTTCTTAACTATTTTTTTGACAAAGGTAACAGTTTTGTGTATTAATCTTCAACACTAAAGGCTGGGATCCCAAATTTACATCATGGAGCTACATACAGTTGCGAGTACTCAAAACAAAACAAAACTAGAACCTACTTCAACTTACAAAGAACCTAGGATATCTATAACAACTATAGGATCATCTACATACTCCAAACTGCACCAATAGCAAAAAGTGATTATGCAATTCATTTTGATCCTGTGTAAGGGACTACTAATACTCTCAAAGCATCTCATATTTCTTTCCTTCCATATGGTCCACCAAATCACTGCTGGGACAATTCTCCATCTGCTTTGGTCTGTACTGCCACTGCCTTCAGTGTTCCAGCTTTCTATAGCCTGACTTGCCCTTTGTGGCATGGTCCAGTTTGTGCCCCTGAAGCTGGTAAATAAGTGCCACAATTGTCTGACCACCTTGCAATGAAGAAACAGATGGTTGATTGTCTCTGCCTGTAGCTCACAAAAAAA
>NW_006239367.1:245080-251122 GCF_000226075.1 Solanum tuberosum
CTCCAGTTGATATGTAGTCCTGAAGTTGCTTAAAAAAGAATGAGTATCACTCGCAGGATCTTAAGTTGGCTTTCTTCTGCATCATAGAAGATGAGAGTGTCATCTGCATATTGGAGATGAGTGACTTCCAATCTTAGATTCCCCTCATTTGCTACATTAAAGCCCCTTATCCACCCTTTAGTGTGAGCAGTCTTTAGCATGTTGTTTAGGCCTTCCATCACTATAATGAATAGAAAAGGTGAGAGAGGATCACCTTGTCTTAGTCCTCTGTCTGATGAAAAGAAGCCTTCAGGAGATCCATTTATCAGTATTGAGAATTTAACAGTGCTTATACAAAACTTTATCCATCTGATCCATTTCAATCCAAAGCCCATTCTCTGCATGATTTCAAGTAGGAAGCTCCAACTGACATGATCATACGCTTTCTCTATGTCCAGTTTGCACATGACTCCTGGGGACTTTTCCTTCACTCTCGAGTCTAGACACTCATTAGCAATTAAGATTGCATCAGTTATTTGCCTTCCTCTTAGCAATTAACTATTAGTATCACTTCCTCAACTATGTTTACTTTCCAGTGCTATCCTCTTACTGTCATAGTACGAGAAAGCTAAGCAAACATTAGCTTTACCAAGCTTCAAAGTTTAGGTGTACTTCGAGAGAACCTTTAGCATCAGTACTCTCCAGCTATACAACCTTTCGATTTTCAAACTCACTCCACGTCAGATGTTCTTTCTAAAATACTTAATAGCTGATCTACAATGTGAATCATGCCATAAAATGCCATCTCGACTTATGCTGGTTACTTTTGCCTAGTGTTGGCAATTAAAACCATTTTTAACCAACCCGCCCATATTTGTATGGGTTGGGTGAGTGGTATTGAGAGATGGGTAAATATGGGCTAGACCCATAATTAGCCCAATTAAAATTAGGTTAAATATGGATAGAATATAGGTTACTCCCAAAGTGGGTAAGGTTCATCCTTGACAGTTGTGGCCAATGGGATGCGTGTTCACTCTGTTGGTTCTATTAACATTACTTTATGTTGTAACTTATAAGCTACTGCATACTACATGGCCACTAGGTAATTATTCAGCATGGTACTTTTGTAAACAATGTTAAAGATCAGATTTATCTTTACCAGTTTATCTTTTCTATTCTAATCATACAGAAATATTTTTGTAGTGTACTAGCATGATCCACTTTAGCATACCAAAGAATGTGATGTTAAACTGACCCCTAAGAAAGAAGGGAAGCAAATTGCTTGTTGCTTGAAGCCTTGAACTTCCATAAATAGATGAACACAAAATATACACTGTTTGGTGCAATATGTTCAATCTATATCATGATAGCTATAAGATATGCCACATTGGACAATTTTGCAAATTGCCAGAAGCTTATTCACATTGGACACATTTTGCATGATCATGTTGGTATTCTTCTGGCTTTGGAGTCTTTATCCTCCACTCAATCTTATTGATGGAGTTCTGGAACAGTAGCATAGCCAAGCTTACATTTGTAATCAGTATTTCATGATCAATTTGTTGTGTTCTCCACCATGTGAAATCTTAGTTTTCCTTATCGTTACTTTATTTTTTCTGTTTTCATTATTGTTATGTCTTTATATTTTCTGCTTAGATATGATCTAAGCATTTGAAAAATATAGGAATTACTCTCCTCTTTCTTCACATTTATATGTGATTCCTTTTACTGTTTTAGTTATTATTTTTCACTTAAGTGGTTTAGTACCGATCTATCTGAAATAGTTTTTGCATTTCTAGTTTTTTCAAACTTTTGATATTCCCATTTCCCATGCAGGCCAGTCGTTCCCCAGTGTTCAGAGCTATGCTTGAAAATGAGATGGAAGAAAGCCTTAGTGGCACGATTAAAATCAGTGATGTGTCTTATGAAGCACTTCGTGCCTTTGTGACGTATTTATACACCGCTGATGCATGCCTGGATGAGCTTATGGCTTGTGACCTTCTGGTTTTGGCAGAAAAATACCAAGTAAATCATCTGAAGACGTATTGTGAGAAGTTCCTAATTTCCAAGTTAAACTGGGAGAACTCACTTCCTAACTATGGATTTGCTCACCAGCACAATGCAAAGAAGTTGCTTGATGCAGCACTTTCATTGATCATGGAAAACATGGACAAGCTGAGCAAGCGAGAAGAATACAAAGAACTCGTGGACAAGGATCCCAAGCTAGTTGTAGAAATCTATGAAGCTTACCTTTCCAAACAGGTTAACACTGCTGTGCAGAAAGATCCAGTTGCTAAAGCATAGTCCATGGTCATATTGACTCAAGTAGTAGAACAATTGTCTAAATATATAAAATCCCCAAATGATAAATGTTAACTGGAATCGTTTGATTTGAATGATCAGGAAGAATTAGGTATAAATGTTCCGGCATTGCTACAATCACTAAGTTTCTGAAGCTGATACTCCTACAACAACATTTAAGTTTGATTACTGACTAAATTTAACTTCATTTTGAGCTCACTCACTAATCTGGGAAATTGCATTTCTCCCTTTGATGATTCTCCCGAGAGGTCACAATTGCCGCGAGCAAAGATATTAATGATGAGGAAGGCTCTTTTGTTATGCTACTACTATTCGCTCTATTATTTTGTCCAAACCTCAATAAGGAAGAGTTACGGGTCGTAAAACAAAAAATATGACGATCGAGCTCACTATGTGTAATGATTCCTCATTACAATAAATAAAAGGGAAAACTACACAAATTGAACCCATTAGGTGAAATATTTACCCAAATTGGACCCAACCCAATATATTTATACTCATTGGACCCATAGCCCAAATTATTTACCCGATTGTCCCCTTGGTCTATTCGTTGAACAACAGTTTCTTCATCCTTGATGCCATCAGAGTATATATATATATACTCTGATGGTATCTATATACTTTGATGATATCTATGTACTCTGATGATATCAAACAATAATTGAGAGGTCTTTTCACTAAAACATTGCATGTTCCTCCTTGATGCCATCAGACTATATAAATACTATAATGCTATCAAAAAGTAACCGAGTAGTATTTTATTGAAGCACTACTTCTTCCTCTTTGATACCATCAAAGTGTATATATATGATGATATCAAACAGTAAACGTGCATTAGTAGTTAAAAACGGGGGTATAAAAGGAAGGGAATAGTTGCCTGTAAATAATTTCCTTTTTGAGGTACAAATATCTTTTTCCTAAATTAAAAGATAAAAAGAAAAGCCATTTTATTTCGACAAAAGACCCACACCCAAGTTCCATAGCTTTTGATGTGCTATCAAGGTCATGATTGTTTTTACTGTGGAGGGAAATGTACTTCTATTTTGGGTCGATTGTGGGCAAGGAGGGGTATTCTTGAATAAAAAACAAAGATTGAGGATTTTTTTAGACCAAAAGATGAAAGAAGAGTAATTTTGAGTCAGTTTCAATAGCTTAGGGTATTTTTGAGAAAAAAAAATTGTGGATATTTTTAGATCAAAAAATTGAAAGAGGATATTCACGAGTCTTTTCCCATATTTAAGAGATATTTATGGGTTTTTTTCGTAAAAAATATATATATAAGAATTTAAAAATTAATTGTTATTATCTACTTTCTATTTTTAATTTATAAGCTAAGGGGTAATTTGGTAGCTGAATAAAAAAAAAGATATTTATGTATTAACATCCATATAACTTATACTATATTTGATGGATAGATAGGAAATATATTATTTATGTATAAAAATTAATACGACATTGATTGATAATTTAACAAACCTACATACTTTATACATATACAAAAGTTATTAAGAAATCTACATATTATTTTATGATATGAGTTGAAATAATTAATACAAGTATAACTAATAAATAAATAACTAATTCTTCAAAAACTAATACCTGCATAAATAATAGGGAAAATTTTCAAAATGTCAATATTTTAGTATTTAATAGGACCCCTTAGCCACATTTTCAATATTTATTAAAAATGACAATATTTTAGTTTGTGATGTATTTGTTTCACGGTTTTTTTATTTATTTTAATTGAAAGAATACAATTATTTAATAATAGAAAGGAAAAAATTAGGGGAGAGACTCTTTTTAAAAAAAACATATCACTTGAAATTCTAATAAGTTACTAATTAAAATATAAAGTTTACAGGAATTGTGAAACCATGAACGGCGATGGACGCCATTGCAGGAGACAATGGAGAGTGAAGAAATCGAGAATGGTGATTTTCTACACTTTTGTAAAGGGTAATATTAGTGTAATATTTAAGGGCATCTCCAACCCTGTTCTCTATTTTACTATCCAAATATAGAGTTTTCTATTTTTTCAGACAATCAACTCTAACCCAATTCTCTATTTTACTCTCCAAAAAAAAATATTTTTCTATATCCTCAATATTATATTATTATTTTTATTTCATTCTTATTTTCTTATTTCATAATAGGGATAAGAGTCTGAAAAATACCCCAACTTTGGCCGAAATTGCTGTTACGATACCAAACTTTATGAAGACCTATTACCCCCCTGAACTATTTAATAGTGTATTTTTTACCCCTTGAACTATTTTATAGTGTATTTTAAAGGTATATATGTGCCCACGTGGACACATTACTATTTATAATTTTGCATTATTTTTTATGTCCACGTGGGCAAATATATATGTTTAAAATACGGTATTAAATAGTCTGGAGTGACTTTTCCTCATTAAAGTTTGGTATCGTAACAACAATTTCGGCCAAAGTTGGATATTTTTCAGACCATTACACTTTCATAATATAAATCTCTTCTTTCTTCTTTTTTTTTTTTTGAAATAATTACTTTTATATAATTTTCATGTGATATAAAATTTTGTTTTTAATATAAAATTATATTTTATTCTAAATTACATAAATTGGAAGCAAATATTATATAATATACAAATTATGAACAATTCAAATAAAAGTGAAATCATTAATGAAAAGTAATTATATAAGCATTACATAAATACCCAACTTTCAAGATTATTACGTTGCTTACATAAATGCTCTATTAACACGTTATGGAGTTCAAAATGAGCATTTCTGTCCGTAATTTTTTTTATGTCTAGCTAAAAATTGTTCAAATCGAAGATTTTCATCCACCACCATTTTTGTCGTTGCAATTGGAGCCTCTACGACATCTTGAATTGGTGCATTAAAGATTACGTCTATCCTCGATTATCATGTTGTCCAATATAATACATGTAGTCATTATATCATGCAACACTTCCTTTCTCCAAAAACGTGATTGTCCTACAATAATTGCAAAACGTGATTGCAAACCTCTGAATGTACGTTCAACATCTTTTCGGCTCGATTCTTGCTTCATCGCGTAATATTTCTTCTTTTGAGAACGTGGATTACGAATAGTTTGAACAATTGTAGACCATTTAAAGTTGTGCATTCTTTATAGTGAAAATTAATAATAAAATCAAATTATATTAAATTGACAAAAGGAGAATTAAAAAATTGAAATATTATTAATTCGGAATGAAAGTAGTAAATATTAAATAATATATATTTTAAAAAATATTATATTACATTTAAAAAGAATTACAAATATTAGAGATTTAATTCATAGCCTTTTATGAAAAATAATATGTTAATTACAAAACAATAGAAATAATAATAAAATAATGAAAAGTGAAATAGTGAGTGAGAATAGTAGTTGGAGAACTACTATTCAACTCTCTATAAATGGAGAATAAAGAGTGAAATGGATGGTGATTGGAGAACTCATTCTCTATTTTACTCTCAAAATATAGAGAATAGAGTGTGTGTTTGGTATGAAGGAAAACATTTTTCGGAAAATGTTTTCCAATTTTCTCATGTTTGGTTGGGTTAAATGTTTTGGAAAATGTTTTCCAATCAACTCATTTTCCTCAAATTTAAGGAAAATGACTTCCCTTCAAAACTTAAGGAAAACATTTTCCAAAACTCTCTTCCAACATCCAATTAAAAAAAAAATTGTTGAAAAAATCAATTTATTTGGTCCCTACCCTCAAACCAGCCCCC
>NW_006239367.1:251537-259625 GCF_000226075.1 Solanum tuberosum
ACCCCCCAAAAAAAATTTTAAGTTTGTTTTTAAAAAATATTTTCAATTTCAACAATTATTTTCTACTCTAGTAAAATTAAAAGAAATTTTTCAAAAACATTTTTCATTCATAAATCAGACACTAAAAATCTTTTTCGGAAAATATTTTCTACTCACCAACCAAACATGAGAAAATAAGTCAAAAAT
Source organism: Solanum tuberosum (assembly GCF_000226075.1). NCBI lineage: Eukaryota > Viridiplantae > Streptophyta > Magnoliopsida > Solanales > Solanaceae > Solanum > Solanum tuberosum. Next base: position 251,724 of record NW_006239367.1, read on the forward strand.
CAACTTGTTTTCCAAGAAAACATTTTCTAGGAAAACATTTTCCATGGAAAACATTTTCCTTCATACCAAACACACCCAGAGAGTAAAATATAATGGAATTGGAGATAGTCTAAGGTTGGACTCGATTACGCCACTAGGTGGGCTTTCACTGTCCAATCAATATGAATCCTGGCCCATAAATTTGAATTTTATTTTTTATTATGTTTTCATCATAATTAAATACCAACAATTTTTGTATTTTATGTGCTCACTTTATCATTGAAATTAAAAAATTGATATTTTATTTTCATAGTAAAAACTAAAAATTGTATCTCAGTGATCAAAATTGTATTAAATGAGTGTCAAATATATTTTTCTTTTATTTGTATTAGAAAAATATTATTGATTGTATCCCAATATAATCTAATCATTACATATGAATATAATTTATGAAAGGGTACAAAATTCTGAAATAAAAAATAGCATACATAATGGAAATAATACAATCTGTTGAAGAAGGATACAATATTTTTAAAAAAAAATACAAATTGAATGCGAAAGAAATAAGATACATCTATGCTTAAGAAATACAATTTCATTTGGCATACTTATTGGAATGACTACAAACTAAAAAATAAATACAATATTCTTAATAAAAATACAAAAATGTTGAGTAAAGAAAATAATTTACAAACAAAAATTAATACAAACAATTTTGGTATGAACACATTTTTTGCAACGTCCTCCTCCTTCTTCTTCGTTGACTAATGAGTAATTTCTGAACAGAAAACCTTAATGATACCAATACAGTTTATATATATATATACCGATTTAATATCAATTAACCGAAATTATCAACATTAATGATACCAATACAATATATGATACGTATTTAGTATCACTTAAGCGAAATTAGTTGAGGGTATATAATGTAATTATTTAGTGGGGTATGAATATAAATGAGTATATGTTTATAATTATTTTACATTTATGGGGTATTTGCTTAGTTTCCACTACTTTAAGGAGTCCAATCCAAGCAAGTCGTAGCTATTTTGCTCGCACTCGTGAGTCCATATTTTTAAGGAATTCGATACAAATACAATTAGGCCTATGCATAAAATATCGAAAATTGAATTATAAAATTGAATCGAATTTTTTAGTAATTTGATATTTGGTATGGTATTCGGGAGTAAAATTTTAAAATAATTGCATTCAGATTTGAGTTTAGTATGAGACATTAGTACCATTTGGTATTCGGTATTTCCGAATACCGAATTATTTACTTAATAAAAGTCATATCAACATGTCCATTACTTATTAGTACAAGTTCAAAGAGAAAGTTAAAGAATAAACATAAACAACCCAAATACATATGTCTTTAAATCATATCAATTTGTTTTTCTTGATGTTTCTTACGGTTGATCTTTTATTATATTGTGCCTTTACATAAAAAATAGAAATAATTGGAGAAATAGTATTAACTTTGTAATACAATAGGCTACAACTTCAATATGGTATTACCTAACACCGCACCAAAACAAAATTTAATTTACCGATTACGAAATTATCAAATCAATATTTAAAATTTTGACATTTAATATCTACTTTTATTTATCAATTATCAAATTATGAAAGTTCAAATTTGAAAATCCCAAACCAAATATGAACATCCATCACTAGTTATAGTACAATAATATTTTCGAAGAGTCTGGAGCTCTTAAAACCTACCTTTTCCCACTTCCGAGTTCTTCCTTCCCCCTACATAACAGAAGAGAAAAAGTTGTACCCATTTGGCTTTCTAAACTCAATTTGCAGTCTTCCATTTCCAGTTTCTCCCGTAGAATCAATCTTCAATGTCTGCTTCAATCCAATTGGAGGAAGAGATTGAAGGAGACCAAATTGGCTCCAAAAATTATCGTTTCTCCAGAATCGGAACACCCGTCCCTACAAAATCCGGCGAAGATTCTTCCTTTGATATCGAAAATGAATGTCCTCCTTTGCAACCCTTAGTCGTCTCCGAACGCTTTCGCCTTCTCTTCGTTGCACACTCCAATGGTCAGTTTCTTTATAACTTGGTCCGACTATTCCACAGTGTTACTTCAGAGCTCAGATGAATCACCTTAAGTTTTCTTTTTGACAGGGTTTTGTGTTGCGAGAACAAAGGAGGTTATGACATCTGCGGAAGAGATTAAAGAGAAAGGTACTGGTCCCTCTATACAGCAATTGAGTGTTGTAGATGTTGCTGTCGGAAAAGTCTCCATACTTGCATTGTCTGGGGATGAATCCTTGCTTGCCGCTTGTGTTGGCAATAAAATCCATTTCTACCCTGTTAGCGCCCTTCTTTACAAGGTATTTTAATCTGCTTCCAAACTACAACTTTACATGGAACGCATTGCTTCTTTACAATGTATTTTAAATGTCTCTAGGGATATGGTCAGTGTATTTGAATACTTGTTCTTGACAGCAAGTAATTTGGATACATTTTTGTTTTAACTTATTAATAAGGCATTGATGTATAAAAATAACTAATCAATTTAGCAGTAATGAAAATTTGATGCCCTTCAATCTTGTTTGCATTGCTAATTAATAGGACCAAACACCAGCCTTTTCTCATTCTCTCAATGATTCAAGTATCATCAAGGATATGCAATGGGCTAAAAAGGCAGAAAAGGTTTATGTTGTCCTCGCAAGTGATGGAAAGTTGTATAGCGGGGTTGGTCAAAGCCCCATTAAAGAAGTTATGGACGATTGTGATGCTTGTATGTTTCCTTTATCCCTATTCCTCTTGATTATATTGAGGGTTTTGTTATCTGTGTTCTGTGGTATCTTTTGCTTAGCTTTTTCCATAGAAGGTGCAGGACTGTAAAGGTCTCTAGTAAATTGAGATAATACTATTTGAGCAAGTTTCTAATTCAGAAATTTCTTAGAATTGATTGAACTTTTTCTGTCCATAGAATTCCATGTGGGGTTCTGATTCGATGAAGACATAAAGCTACTCCGTACCTATGGTTATTTTATTTGCAAAATAACACCAATTGTGGGTTGATATATGCAAGCACACATGAGTGTGTTCCCCTTAGTTATACGAGCATACAAAAATACTTAAGAATATGTTTTCCTTAGTTATGTAGGGATTGGGGAGCCAATGAACTCCATGAGAACATTTATATCATTTATAGACTTCAGTTACTCCAAGAACCCTATGTTTGTCAAAGAACTTGACTGATTTGATCCCTCTTTACTAGATCAAATATTAATGGGTTGGGTGTTTTGCTCTTGTGTCTTATCAGATGTTTCTTCTACTTTTTCCCTGCTGCAGCTTGAGTATTCTGGACTTAGGGCCAAACATTAAGAGTTCATGAGCTATTCATTTTTTGTAACTCGACATACAACTTTTCGTTGTACTCCGCTTCTCCTAGTGTACTTCTCCATCTTTCTTTCATTACCTTACCAAGTCTTTGTGAAATAAATCTGATGAGATAAATTTCAGATATATTCATTTGGTTTTAGGGAGCTTCCACAAATGTCTTGTATGGTCTTGAATGAATTCAACCATAAATTGAGAGGAAAACCCGATAACATGTCGAGTTCTGAGTTTTTTATAATGACATGCAATTAACAGTGACCACCAATCTAGAAAAAGTTCTTGACACTTTCAATATCATTTCAGACATTTTTTTTTTGTTTTAGTTCTAGATTGAAGCTCAAGTGGGAATTACATGTTCATATTTGTCTCCTAGTAGGACAGGCCTTTGGCCATAGGATTTGGGATTCTGATTTCAAATTTTGATTCGAAATCAACATTTTTTTAATGAAATCTGCACAAATTTCAACTTCAGTGTCAAATCCTGAAGTCTCCAAAAAGTAGAATTAAATTTTAGGTTGAGATTTCAATTTTTTTAATGTAAAAGTTGATTGTAAAGTTTATATTTTGTAAAAAGGCACCATCGCTTTAAATTTTGCAAAAAGAAAAACTCATGTTCGATGTGAAGAGGTTATCCGTTCCAAGTTACTACTATGGTTGACTAGTGGATCTTTGTAATATTATGTGTATTTAAAGTTTTAATAACATGTAATCGCAAGCATTTATTTATAAAAGGAACATGAAGATATTCCTATACCTTATTTATGAACTATTATATGCTCCTTTGATAAGATTGTATAAGAGTTGGGGAAGTTATAGAGACAGTTTGGATTGACTTATTTTAGGTGCTTTTAAGGCAAAATAGCTTTTAAGCACTTTTGTAGTATTTGGCTAGAATAAAGAACTGGTTTTAAGCACTTGAGTAAAAAATAAGCCAAAAGCTATAATCCCATCCAAAAAACTCTTAATATCTTCAAAATTGTAGGTCTTTTATGTTTATGGGGAAAAATACAACTTAAGAAATCCAAATTTGCATGACCAAATAAAATTTCAACTTCAAATTAACATGATTTCAAATCACTGATAGTTGAAATCAAATCATGTCCAAATGGGCTTTTAGTTCTTGTTGGAACTTCCCAGTTGAGTTCATCTTTGGATCACTGTCAATCAGGGATTTAAGATTCGATATAGCATCAGCTTAAATAATTGTTACTCTCCTTCGGCTAATATTTTCCACCAATAAATCTATGTTGGTCAAACTTTGTACTTAACAAAATGTTTGCTTCAACTTTACCCATTTTCCCGCTGATGCTATCTTTTCGTAACTCTTATTCACCTGGTTGAAGGGCGGGGCCTTACCTTTGCTGGACTCATTCTCTATTAATTCCAATATCTTGTTAGCAATGTACGGCCAACCTGCATCTTGGCTGTGTTCAGGTGTAATCAGTGACATCTCCCCCTGGCCACACCAATTATATTCTAATGAACTTTGCCTATCAAAAAACATAAAAAAGTAACTTCTTAAAAATATAATGTCCGAAAACATAAAGAAATTGAAAGTTTAGATACTGCAAAAGTATATTTTTATTCATAGAGTTTGTACAGTATTTATAGGAGAACAAGTAAGATCAAATAAACTAATCAATCCCTAATTCCTGGGAGATCCTTGAATCAAGAGATTTCCTCTAAACTACTTTCCTATAATAATATATTCTATCCATATTACAGCAACAGATTATAATCAAATCTGCCAGCTTATTTGTAGCAAATTACAATCAAATATGGTCCATGTCTCTCAACTATTTAGAAGTGAAATGGACTATGCCCGAACATACAACTGATTTACTTAGTTGTTGGATCAGGAGAGGAGGTAGCAAGAGACAGAAGACCTGGTGGAATCTGATTCCACATTGCATTTGGTGGACAGTGTGGAAGGAGAGGAATAGTAGGAATTTTGAAGATATATCCAATTCCATTCACAAGGTTAAATGGAATTGCATTGTATCTCTATATTTTTGGTGTAAAGAGATAGGATTAGAGGATTCAGATCAACTTTTAGAACTCTTAGGATCCTTGTAAGTATTATGCTTTTTTTTCTTTTCTGAGTTTTTAAAGGCCCCCAGCATATCCTTAATGCTGAAGAATACAATGTTTACCAATTCTCAAAAGAAATCTGCCAGCTTATTGATGGGGCAGATTGTGACTAAATCTGCCAACTCATTCGACACTCCCCCTCAAGTTTGGCATGTAGATATCGAACATGCCTAACTTGCTCACAAAGGACTCAAAAGTAATTTTGAAAAGACCTTTTTGTGAAAATATCTGCAACTTGTTCAGTTGTTGGAACAAAAGGATGCACACACTTCCATCTTCAATCTTCTCTTTAATGAAGTGTCTGTCCACTTCAACATGCTTTGTTCTATCATGTTGAACTGGATTATGAGCAATGCTTATGGCAGCCTTATTGTCACAATACAACTTCATTGGAAAACTCGCAGGTCTTCTTAGTTCTTCCAAAAATCTCTTGAGCCACAACATTTCACAAATTCCGTGTGCCATGGATCGATACTCAGCCTCAACACTACTTCGAGCCACCACATTTTGCTTCTTACTTCTCCATGTCACTAAATTTCCCCAAACAAATGTACAATATCCAGATGTAGGCCTTCTATCAATAGATGAACCAGCCCAGTCCGCATCTGTATAAGCCTCAACACTTCTTTGCTCATTCTTTTTGAAGAACAACCCTTTCCCAGGAGAACTCTTTAGATACCTTAGGATTCGATACACAGCTTCTTGGTGTTCTTCTCGTGGAGAATGCATGAACTGACTGACTAGGCTCACAACAAAGGAAATATCAGGTCTAGTATGTGACAAGTAAATCAACTTGCCTACCAATCTCTGATATTGGCCCTTATCAATTAATTTTCCTTCCTTTACAAACTTCAGATTTGGATCTATTGGAGTTTCAGTTGGTCTACAACCACTCATTCCTGTTTCTTTAATAGATCAAGAACATACTTCCTTTGTGACACTATAATTCCTTTCTTCGATCGTGCAACCTCCATGCCAAGAAAGTACTTTAGCGGGCCTAAGTCTTTTATCTCAAATTCTGAGGCAAGAAGCTCCTTTAGATTTTTTATTTCAACCACATCATCTCCTGTGAGGATAATATCGTCAACATACACTATAAGAACGGTTGTTTTTCCTTCCCGTGAATGTCGAGTAACATTGTGTGATCTGCTTGTCCCTGCACATACCCTTGCTTTTTCACAAATTGAGACCTTTCAAACCAAGCCCTTGGAGATTGTTTTAGACCGTAAAGAGATCTCCTAAGCCTGCATTTCTTTGACTTATACTTCCCTTCAAAACCTGGTGGGGGATCCATATAGACTTCTTCCTCTAGGTGCCCATTCAAGAAAGCATTCTTCACATCCAACTGTTGAAGTGACCAGTCAAGATTTACTGTGATTGTCAGCAAAACTCTAATTGAGTTTAGCTTAGCTACTGGAGCAAACCTCTCGAGATAGTCAATGCCATATGTCTGTGTGAATCCCTTCGCAACTAAGCGGGCCTTGTACCTTTCCAAGGATCCGTCTGATTTGAATTTTGTGGTGAACACCCATTTACAGCCCACTGGTTTCTTTTCCTCTGGTAAATCCACTGACTCCCATGTCTCATTTTTTTCAAGAGCTCGCAATTCCTCCAAAATAGCCTCCTTCCACTCGGGAACTCGTAGAGCATCCTGCACATTTTTTGGAATCTCCACACTAGAAAGTTGTGAAGTAAAGGCTGAATAACTAGGAAACAACTTTTTATAGGACACAAACATAGAAATAGAATATTTAGAAACATTTCTGACACCTTTGCGTTTCACAATAGGTAGGTCCAGATTTGAGGAGTTAGAAATAGAATCAGTTGGAAGATTACCTTGAATTCCAGTAAGGTCTTGTGGAACTGACTTTTGGTAGTGATGAGAATCTTCGATCTTTTTTCCTTGAGTTTGGTTCCTTCTTGAATACACCTGTATTTCTTTTGTTTGTTCTCTATTCCCATTTTTATTTTTGTCATTTGAAGGCTCTACAGGTTCAATTTCTGAGTTTTTATCATTCAAGTCACTTTGGTCCCTATCATCTCTTAGATCAGAACTATTTATATCTTCTCCTCAGTGTTTTGGGAAGTGAGAAGGGGAAAAAAGCGACGAGGGCTCACTTCACAGAAGCGAGAAGCGAAGCGCGCGCTTTTTTTAAGTAAAGCGATATTTAGTATAAAAAAATAATATTAAATAATTGAATAGAGGTAATATATTCTTAGATTAAAAGTAAATAGATAGTCAATAATACTCATAAGTCATAACATATAAAGCAAAAAATCAAAAACATAATTAAATCACAGTAGCAGATCAGTCGCAGCAGCCTCGCAGAGAAGAAGAGAAGAAGAAGGAGAAGAAGAAGAAGAAGAAGAAGAAGAAGAAGAAGAGCAGTGGCAGCAACCAAAAATAGAAAAAAAAAGTCGCAGAGCAGTCGCAAAGAAGAAGAGAAGAAGAGAAGAAGAAGAGA
>NW_006239367.1:259724-269561 GCF_000226075.1 Solanum tuberosum
TCTCCTTCATACACTTCTTCATCTTGGTGATCTTGGGGTGCTCCGGTTAACCATTCATTTGCCTCATCAATACTATCCAACAAAATTGGATCAATGGTATTACGAGCATTGTAACGACGCGCCAATGTTCTATTATATTTGATGAACACTAGATCATTGAGGCGTGTCAACTCAAGCCTATTTCTCTTTTTACTATGAATCTGCACATAGTAGAAAGGAATTAATAGGAAGACTTGGGATGATTAAGATACCTATTAATTTAGTAATAATGTAATGTAGTTTCTCACATGTTCATACACGCTCCAATTCTCTCACAACCGGATGCGCTACAAGTTAAACTTTGCACTCTAATAGCAAACTGTTGCAAGTTTGGGACATTATGACCATATTGCATCCACCATTCAACTGTAGAAGAGTTATTTTAAAAGATGTGTAATAACTTAAAAGTTGAAGCTTTAAACACAATTAAAAGATGAAATTCTCACCTGGTGACCTTAAGGTTCTAGCTCTAATGGCTGATTCAATTCCAAGTAGGCCATCCGCTTTCATGTACACACCAAGCTCCTCCCCTATTTTGTCTTGCAAATTTTTATCTGGGATCATCCTCTCAACACATTTATGATATCCCTGCCACACATCTTCAGTTAAAGTCTTCATGTCATTATTTTTATAATAGAGCCCTGGGTTCAAAATGTGTCCCGCTGCATGCAAAGGTTGATGAAGTTGATCTGTCCACCTTGCATCAATGATTTCAAAAACACTCTTATATTTCCTTGTATCATAATTGAATGCCTTTTCAATACTTTCTTTGGCCCTGTCCATGGCTTCATAAATGTAACCCATTGGTGGTTTTTTCTCCCCATCCACCATACGAAGTACATGAATTAAAGGACCACCAACTCTAAGTGCTTGAACAACGTCATTCCAAAAAAATGGACTAATGATGTGTCTTGCAACTTCTTTACCAAGAGTTTCCTTTGAATAGATACTCTCATTCCATTCAGTTGACATAAACAAAGTTCTCAAATTTTTCTTTTGCTTATAAAAACTATACAAAGTCAAAAAAGCTGTTGCGAATCTTGTCTTGGCGGGTTTTACCAAATTTCTTTGCTTTGTGTATCTCCTCATCATATTCAACAACAATGCCCTTTGATTGATATAAGCATGTACCTTAACTGCCTTACCAAAAACTGTTTAAAAAAATGGTAGTTAAAATGTAAAGAAACTAACATAAAGTTTAAAAAAGAAAATTAAATATCAAGACTCAAGTTCACCTGTAGAATACGGGGCTTCTTTGAAAATGTCACCAAACATCAAATTGATATAGTGAGCATCACAAGGAGTCCAGAAAATATGTGGGAACACTCCCTTCAACATGTTACCCGCTTTTTTGTTCTCACTTGCATTATCAGTCACAACTTGTACCACATTTTCCTTGCCTATCTTCATGATAGTCTTCTCAAACAAGTTAAACATCTTATTAGAATCGGTAGAAGAGTCACTAGCATCATAAGATTCAAGGAACACACTCCCTCTTGGAGAATTCACCAAAACATTAATGACCATTTTTCCATTCCTTGCTGTCCATTTATCCATCATAATGGAACAACCATACGTTTTCCATTGAACCTTATGTTCTTCTACTATCTTGTTTGTCTTTTCCACCTCCTTTTTTAGAAAAGGAACTCTTACCTCATGATAGGTGGGGGGCTTCATTCCAGGGCCATATTGGCCGACTGCCTCAATGAATTCACCAAAACTCTCTGTGTAATTAACACAATTGAAAGGAAGCCCTGCATCATACATCCACCTAGCAAAAGCAGATACAACACGATCCCTCAAAATCTTTCTAGAAGATTCTAAGTCAATAGGTCCACCTTTTCTCTTTTCGTTTGGTTTTTGCGAGAAATAGAGATTCATAGGACCCTTGATAGTGCTATTGATGGAAGACCCACTCCCACTACTTGAAGGCATCCTTTGATGCTTTGAGGGAGGCCCCATTGGCATATTCACTTCAACTTCATCATCATTCATTTCATCATTATCAACAAGATGTTACATGGATGCTTCATGGTTCATTTGAATTTTAAACTCATTTTTCTTCAACAAATATTCTTTGATCTCTTCCTTCACTTTATCCGGGACGTTCGGACATACTTTTACATCTCTATAGCAACCGATAAGATGCTTTTTGTGACAAAATATTCCGCCATTGTATGTCACATCACAAAAGCTACAGTTGACTTTTGTGTTACTACCCATAGGAGTTCCATACGCCCAAGCCGGATCCCTTTTTTGTGACATTTTGAATAAGAAAATACAACTTCACTAGTTACTACAAGCAAAAAAGAAGTGTCACTTAGTAACAGAACAACAAATTTACTAAGTAAGAAAAATAAAGACTATTAAGATTTAAGAGCAGCAACCAGAGCAGTCACACTGTATTGAAATAAAAAAAAACAGGGCAGCAAGCATACACACATCACTGATCACAGTCACTGTATAAAAATAAAAAGAAAACAGAGCAGCAAAAGAATTGGAAAAAATAGAGCAGTAATATTAATTGAAAAAAAAACAGGTCAGTAATAGAGATTGAAAAACAGAAATTGGAAAAAAAAATGCAGCAATTAAAATATAGAAAACACCCAGCAGCAACCAAAAAAAAACAAAAACAGTAGCAGATCAGTCGCAGCAGCCTCGCAGAGAAGAAGAGAAGAAGAGAACTTACAGCAGTGGCAAACCTGGCAGCAACCAAAAATAGAAAAAAAGTCGCAGAGCAGTCGCAAAGAAGAAGAGAAGAAGAGAAGACGAGAAGAAGAAGAGAACTTACAGCAGCAGAGAAGAAGAAGAGAAGAAGAAGAGCAGTCGCAGCTTCTTAGTCTTGTAGCAGTCCAAAAAAGAATTTTGAAGTCGCGAAAGAGGTATATTAAGTCGCATAAGGATTTCAGAAATAAAAGAAACCCTAATTAGCGCTTTTTCAAATTAAGCGCGCTTTTTTTACGCTTTTGCTTTTCTTGCGCTTCTCGCTTCTACAGTAGAAGCGAGCGCCTTTTCAATGTCGCCTCGCTTCACGAAATAAAAGCGCAGGGGCCTCGCCTCGCCTCGCTTCTCGCTTTAAGCGCGCTTTTCTGCGCTTTTTACAACACTGCTTCTCCTAGATCCCTCACATCAGTATTTATTGTAATATCATGTTCCTCATTTTCCTGATGTCTAGTTTCCTCAATATCACAAAAAAAAAATCTTCACCTACACGATACTCCCCCTGAAGATGAGTAGTAAAATAGAGTTGGGACTTAAAAAAAGTTAGATCCATTGTGACATTTATCTTCCTAGCATGTGGATCATAACACTTATATCCTTTTTGACTTGGGGCATATCCTACAAAAACACACTTCTTAGCCTGCGGTTCAAGTTTACTACGATTATGAACATGAACAAATGTTGTACAACCAAAAACTTTCAGAGGAAGGTCTCTAGTTAGCCTAGAACTAGGAAAACTCTCTTTGAAAACTTTAAAAGGTGTTTTAAATTCAAGAGGACGAGATGGCATCCTATTAATAAGGTAAGTGGTAGTGAAGAGAGCCTCTCCCCAAAGGTGATGAGGAACTGTACTAGTAAACAATAAAGCTCTCGTTACCTCTAAAAGGTGCCTATTCTTTCTTTCAACTATACCATTTTGTTGAGGAGTATTCGAACAAGAGCTTTGGTGTACTACCCCATTTTTTCTGAATAAACTTCCTAATTGTTCATTAAAAAATTCACGACCATTATCACTCCGAAAAATCTTGATTTTCTCATTGAATTGTGTTTCCACCATGACATAGAAAGTCTCAAACACATTTTTAACCTCAGATTTGTCCTTCAATAAAAAAAACCCATCTCAATCTAGTATGATCGTCAATAAAAGTTACAAACCATCGTTTTCCAAACATTGTTGAAATTCTAGACGGTCCCCAAACATCACTATGAATCATCATAAAAGGTTTTGAAGCCTGATATTTTTGAGAGGGGAAAGAAGATCGATGATGCTTAGCCATTTCACAAAATTCACAGTGGAGCAAGGACAGATTTTTATTTCTAAATAACTGAGGTAACAAATGTCTTAAATAATAAAAACTTGGATGTCCAAGCCTATAGTGCCAAAGCATGACTTTATTGAAAACAGAAGTAGAGTTCAAGCAAATAGGATTCAGTTGTAGTGAGTTATTCCCGTTGTCAAGAAAATAAAGACCTCCAGATTCTCTAGCACTGCCAATCATCTTCCCCGAGACCTTTTCCTGAAATTCACACAAATCAGAATCAAATATAGAACAACAATTAAGAGAACGGGTTAATTTACTGACAGAAATCAGATTACAAGAGAGCTTTGGAGCATGAAGAGTATCATGAAGTGCGAGAGATGGTGATAGTTTAATAGTTCCTTTTCCAGCAATTGCAGAGAAGGAACTATCATCTATCTTGACTTTATTGTTCCCTAGAGTGTAAGTAGAGAAAAAATGGGAACTTGCAGTCATGTGGTCACTAGCTCCGGAATCTATGATCCAAGAATCTATTTGGTTGGAATTGGCACTAAGAAAAGCAGACGATACAATACCTTTTGCAGGAAAAGAACAAGAATGATTAGAAGAATTTGGTGCATTTGGACGAAATTGTGGAGATTGAAGGAGTTTGTGCAGAATTTCCAGTTGTTCCCTTGTAAATGGAGACGTTTTTGGAGAAGGTTGCTGCCTCTGATCAAAGTAAGTTGTTTGGAGGGTCTGACCATTTTGATATTGAAAGCCACGATTATCAACTCCCTTTTTCCAATTTAGTGGTTTCCCATGAATCTTCCAACATGTTTCACGGGTGTGCCAATATTTTTTGCAATGATCGCACCTTGGTCTTTTGTTTTTGTCATCTTCATTCTTCACTGTTACAAGAGCTGAAGAGTCTATAGCAGATTTTAGTTCAACATGTAAATCAGGTTTTAACATAACTTTCCTCCTAGTTTCCTCTCTCCTAACTTCAGAAAAGGTATCACGAAGTGAGGGTAGAGGGTTTTTTCCTAGGATTCGTGACCTGATCTAGTCAAAATCCCGATTTAATCCTGCTAAAAAAAGGTAAACTGTCTCATTTTTTTTTTTTTGCTTTTACACTATCCACAGAACACTCCCATTCATCATTGTAACACTAGTCTAAATCTTGCCACAAAGATACCATTTCATTATAATAAGCAGTGACTTCCTTCTCACCCTGCTTACCTTGCCATAATTTAATTTTTAACTCAAAAATTTGAGAAGCATTTTCTACATCAGAATATGTCTCCCTAACAGCTTCCCACACATCCTTAGCAGTGGGCAAAAAAGAGATAAGATTTACCTATGACTGGTTCCATGGAATTTATTAACCAAGCAATCACGAGTGAATTCTTTGATCTCCAAGAGTTCATCTTTGGATCTCCGACTCCCGGCTTTTTCGTCTCTCCGGTCAGATGTCCAATCTTTCCACGACCATCGATTGCAAGCTTTACGGACTGTGCCCATTCCAGATAGTTCTTCCCATTCAATCGATGAGAAATTAATTGGAAGGGCATGTCAGAAGCATAGCCTCCTTGTGTCATCAGATTTTCTGTAGGAGTTCCCAGAGAAGAATCTTTGTCTTCTGTTGATGTTCCAGAAAGATGCTCTCCGTGAAAGGGTGTTTGATCCATATGATATTATGGGAAAAAATCCCGCTCTAATACCATGAAAGTTTAGATACTGCAAAAGTATATTTTTATTCATAGAGTTTGTATAGTATTTATAGGAGAACAAGTAAGATCAAATAAACTAATCAATCCCTAATTCCTGGGAGATCCTTGAATCAAAGAGATTTTCCTCTAAAACTACTTTCCTATAATAATATATTCTATCCATATTTTACAGCAGCAGATTATAATCAAATCTGCCAGCTTATTTGTAGCAAATTACAATCAAATCTGCTAGCTCATTGATGGGGCAGATTGTGACTAAATCTGCCAACTCATTCGACAGAAATTCTAATGAACCCTTCGTATATGCAGAAACTTTGTAATGCGTTGTACTCATTTAGTTGATTGTATTTTCTCCACGAATGCATATCGTGCTCATTCTTATGAAGTGCTAAAATGAGGATTTTTCATATCAAGAACATATTGTTGTTGTCAACCGTTGGTCTACTAACAAAATTCTTCTTCTTTCCATCAGATCACACTTCACAATTGTCAATTAGGTTGAATGAGTCCTCTGGCCTAAAAATAAGTTTTTGTTTTCGTTTTTGACTCTAGTTGATTCAGTCGGTTAGCACTTCATGTCACCACATCACTAGGTTTTAGTTACAATTAAAATTCTTATCAGAGAAACTTTGTTTGATGATAGTCAGAAACATCAGGGGAAATTCGGTTGCTGCAATCAAGAATTTTCATGAAACAGGTTTCTTTGAAAAAAAGCATAAATGCAACCTTTGTGGCTTTAATTCCCAAGAAGCTGGGAGCAGTGGAATATTAGACCCATTAGCCTAATTGGGGGAGTCTATAAGATCATTGCTAAACTACGGTCAGAGAGGTTCAGAAGGTCATTCACAGACTAGAGGACAGCAGATGACATTTATCAAGGGAAGGGATATTATGGATGCAATCCTAACTGCCAATGATTGTGTGGAAAAGAGACAAAAGCCTAAAGCCAGGTATGGTATGCAAACTGGATATCCAGAAAACATATGATCACTTGAACTGGAACTTTCTCATTCACATGCTGCAAAGAAGGGGTTTGGCACAAGATGGATGATGTGGATCAAACATTGCATCAGCACTGTGAGGTTCTCAGTTTTAATCAACAGGACTCAAAGTGTTTTTTTTTCTTCTCAGAGGGGACTAAGGCAGGGAGATCCCATATCTCCTTTCCTGTTTATTTAGCAATGGAAGGAATGAGCAACATGCTTAACACAACAAAATTAAGGGGTTGGATAAAAGGTTTCCAAGCAGGTGTGGAAGACAGTCAGGAGATAACACATCTCCAGTATGCAGATGACGCTTTAGTTTTTTGTGAAGCAGAGGAGGAACAAATTCTGATGCTGAGGGTGATATTCATCATTTTTGAAGTAGTGTTCGGACTCCACATTAACTGGGAAAGAGGATCATATACCCCATAATGAAGTAACTCAACTGGAGTTCCTGGCTGAGAAATTAGGTGGTAAAGTAGGTGAACCTCCAACCAATTACCTTGGCATGCCCGTGGGTGCCAAAAGCAAATCAAAAAGGGATTTGAATGGAGTGGGGGAGAAATGTGAAAAGAAGCTCAAATTGGAAGAGTCAATATTTATCTAGCGGAGGTAGGTTGACTCTTATATACAGTGTACTGGATGCACTTTCCTCCTACATGATGTCCATTTTTCTAGTTCCTGCTAGTGTGATCAAGAGGCTGGATGCAGTGAGAAGGAATTTTCTATAGAAGGGTAGTGAATATAAGAAGAAGTTCCACCTGGTTAACTGGGTGGAATTAACAGTGTGCAAGGGAAAATGAGATATGGGGATCAGAAATTTAAAGAAGCAAAATTAGAGTTTGATGATGAAATGGCTATGGAAGTTACATCTAGTGAAGATAATACAACATGTGATTGGGGGTATACACAACAACACCTTACTTACCAAATGGTTGTGGAGATATAATTTGGAAGATCAAGCTCTATGGAAGGAACTCATTCAACACAAGTATGGTCAGGAAGATCAATGGTGTTCAGAGGAAGTGACAGAAACATATGGTGTGGGAGTATGGAGGACTATAAGAAACCTATGGCTGGCTTTCAGAGACAATGTAAGGATAAAGGTTGGTCGAGGAAATAAGGCTTTGTTTTGGAAGGAAAACTGGACTGGTCGTGGTCCTTGGAAAATTTATTCCCTGGGTTGTTTTCCATTTGCCTGAATCGTGACAGCAAAATACAAGAGGTTTGGTATCTAATATTCTCCTTAATGCTTTCCCTAGATGCTCCCAGGCACTTTTCCCTAGGTGGATTCTAGAGATCCCTTCTGGGTGTCTAGAGCCCCTTTTCTGGTGGTTCTCTGCCATCGGAATCTCTTCCCTTTCTTGCCTTTTTTCTAGGTAGCATTTAGAACATGGAGAACAGGTTGTATTTCAGACAGGGGGGAAATCTTATGATCTTACAGAGTCAATATCTGTTTCAGAGAGATGGTTTGAGTTGGTGGAGAGTACCAGGCTGCTTACCAGGCGTATGATATTGAGTAGGGGAGCTTTACTTTGGTTATGCAAAAGATTAAGGGAAGCTTCTGAAAGTAGGGGGAAAAACTTCAAAACATGGAGATGCAGAGACATTTCAACATATATTTATTGCTCCCTGAAGTTCAATAAGTATGGGCGATTTATTTCTGTTATTACAGTGAATGGGCAGAGTAGATCAGTAATTATTATTCCAGAAAATACATTTAATGAGGGATGGGGGAGTCTGGTAACAAGAGTGGAAAACTTCATTGAGAGAAAAGTAGAGAAGAAAGGGGAATTTATTACAAAAAGGGAATTAAATCACAATACAATCACTGGGAAGGGGGATTACAAGGGAGCTCTGCACAATAGTAAATGGAGCAAGAGAGAAATGAATGTAACCAGTGAGAATTCAATGCTGACGGTGTCTTCAGATGTAGATGACAGCAACCTATTACGAAGATGCCTCGTTGGCAGGTTTTGTGGAGAAGGAGATATGCCTATTTGAAATGAAGTGCGCAGATGGGCCCAACAAACGTGGAAAGGAGCTCATAATGTTCAGGTGTACGACATGAGTGGCTTCCTCTTCCTCTTCGAATTTCAGACCAGAAGAATGGCTGAACATGTTATCATGGGTGAATGGAAGAGACAAGGTCTGACTTTGAAGCTGGAATGGTGGTCTCCAACAGTAGGAGCCTTCCCAGATGAAAAAAGGTTTGATTGGTTTTGGATTAGGGTTTTAGGGCTACCATTGCAGCTCTGGAACAACAAGGTGATGGAAAAGATAGGTGATGAATGTGGGGGGGTGGCTAGAAACTGAAGAGGAGACAAATCAAAAATCATCTGAGATGGGCAAGAATCAGAGTTAGAGAATCAAGGGAGAAGATCCCCAGAAGATTGAGATCGCCGATAATGGTTTGATATACTCACTGCCGGTATGGGTGGAGTCGCCGGCGACGTATAGATTGATGGAGGTGGAGAAAAGAGCAGATCGAGGTGATAGTGACATGCTGCTTGATGGTACAAAAGACAGACCTATGCTGCTAGAAGACAGAAATAGAGTGTTAGATAGAGGAAAAGGTCCAGCAACAAAGAAAACAACGGATATCGAGGTTTACAAGGAAGGGGTACAAGAAAAGGACAACAGTCACATGGCTAGTGGAAGTGGGCCCCCTGAGCACACTTTAAATCTGAATAAAACACAAGCCCATCTCACACAACTTTTGGGCCTTTCTAGCAAGCCCAAAACTGCTATGTTCACTGAGCCTTTTTCTGATTTCATCAACTCAAATTGGGGAGAAGCAAAACATCCTTTTAAGCACTCTATAATGGATTGGGAACTGGGAAAACACATGCAAATGGAAGAAGGAGAACCAAAAACCAGAAATCAGAGAATCGAGGAGGCTCAGGCAGAGGACATGACTCAAGAAGAAGATAGCATAGCTTTTGAAGGGGAGACAAATAGTTACTGTATGAGCGGGGCAGATTCTTCCTTTCTAGAAAGTTCTGAGAATCAGCTGGTTACTTACAATGAACCAGAACCATTGAGCATCGAAGAAAATCTCACGGAAGAGATGATAGAGACAAGGGCTACAATCTGGGTACACCTTAATGTGATCAAATTAGG
>NW_006239367.1:272034-277117 GCF_000226075.1 Solanum tuberosum
CAACAACCCAGATGGCACCCTTTATGATATGAGGCGTGCACAGGGATGGAACTTATTCTTCAGGAGATTGCTAAATGACTGGGAGATCGATAGAGTAGCCGATTTGCTAAATAGGATTGATGATTTCAATGGCACTACTGCTGAACCAGATACATTAAGATGGAAACACAATATTGATGGGCAATTCTCTGTTAAAAGGGTTTATAAAATGGAAGAAAGGGTACAGTGTAGAGGGCAACCAAAAATATGGAGAAACTTATGGAATAGTCCATCCCCAACCAAGGTAAAATGCTTTACTTGGTTGGTGGTTAAAAGAGCATGCCTGACACAAGAAGTTCTGAAGAAAAAAGGGGCCATCATAGTTTCCAGGTGCTTCTTATGCAATGAGACAAATGAAACAAACAGTCATCTATTTTTGCACTGCACCTTTACAGCACAACTTTGGTCTCTATTTCTCAACATAACAAAGACAAGCTGGACTATGCCGGAGCATACTGCAGATTTGCTTAGTTGCTGGATGAAAAGAGGAGGCAGCAAAAGTCAAAAGAAGTGGTGGAGGATCATCCCACAATGCATCTGGTGGACAGTTTGGAGAGAGAGAAATGGGAGGTGTTATGAAGATAGATCCAATTCCATCCAGAAAGTTAAATGGAATTGTATAATATCTTTCTACTTTTGGTGTAAAGAAGTAGGTTTAGAGGATATAGATCAGTTTGTAGATTTATTAAGATCTCTGTAAGTATCTTGTTTTCTAGTTGCTGTTTTTTTTATCTAACACTTTTTGATGGTGTCCAGCATGTCCTTAATGCTGAGGAATACACATTTACCAGTTTAAAAAAAAAAAGATGTTTTTTTTTTTTTGAGACTGGTAAAGTTGTATTCATCAGCAATGAGGGTATGCTGGCAACCAAACAAAAATTACAAGGCAAGTAGTCATGATTACAAATGTGGACTGGTCAAGCATGGAATCTGCACTTCAGAAGGCATCTGAAATGATTGGGATATGGAGAGTGTTTTTCATCTCATCTTTTGTCTTCTTCACTCACTCCACCCTTATGGTTCCATCATCTACACCCCACCGATTCTGGTCTTCTTTAAATGGAAGAGTCATCAATAGATTCTCAATGTTGGCTAGATGACTATATTGATTTCTCACTCTCCGGTCTAAGCTTTTCGCTTTTCGACACACCTCCTTATGATTTGATCATGTCATTTTAATTTTTTCCATTAGATTTTCTTTACTCCCTTACCTGCAAATGTGACTCTTTTATTGAGTCAAAACACGTAAATTTTTATTAATTAGTGACAGTGAGATTCAGTTTAAAACTTTTCTTGTTTTACCGTGTTGAATAATGTAATTAGCTGGATCACACGTTGACTAAGATTGAAATGTCTAATAGGTAAATGCCTTAGTTGAGGTGTCTAAATGAAAAGTGGTGGCAACTTCAAGCGATCGTTTATGTGTTTTGCCCTTTTTATACTCCTCTGTCCCAATATATATTGCATATATTCTTTTTTAGTCTGTCCTAAAAAAATGTTGTACTTCCTTATTTAGAGATAGTTTACTTTAAATTTCCCATTTTACCATCAATAAGATGATTATAGTCACACAAATGTCTATGACTTCTTTTAGACACAAGTTCCAAAAATCTTGCTCTCACTCTTAAACTTCATACCCAGTCAAATACTGCCGCATAAATTGTGACATAGGGAGTGTTTTTCTTTTCTGCAGCAGTAGCTTCAATCACTTTTCTCTGTAGTTATCAGGCAGTATAGAGCAAGAATTATGAAGTGACTGATGGGTATTTTCTTTTTTGCTTTTAGGAGGCAGGGGAATATGCTTGATAAGCTATAATTTCAAACTTTCAACTACTTCATGATCTGATTTACAAGTTACATCTATTGAATTTTATGTGTATTGAGCTTGTACTTATTTAGCTTCATTATGTTGTATAGTTGGGTGGAGTCCGGATGGTGAGTTTATTGCCATAACAAGGAAGAATTTGGTTAGCATTGTATCATCAAAGTGTGAGGAGAAGTTCAGCATATTACTATCATTTAAGTCGCTGCTTGATGATCTTAATGCCAAATACGTTATCAAAGGTATATTATATTTTTGTGCTTTTGGCATGTTATTTCAGGGTATTTCAGTGAGTTAAGCCCAAACAAAATCTTTTGAAGTTTTAACTTATGCATCCAATTCTTGTATAATGCTCTTGCTTAATAGATTTCAGTAGTAAGCTTCTGCTATTATGTTGCTTTTTAGCTTATTCTATTTAAAAAGAATTAGGTAAGAAACATCTGCAGGGAGATATAAGTGAATACATAAAAAATCTTTCTAGTG
Source organism: Solanum tuberosum (assembly GCF_000226075.1). Classification (NCBI taxonomy): domain Eukaryota; kingdom Viridiplantae; phylum Streptophyta; class Magnoliopsida; order Solanales; family Solanaceae; genus Solanum; species Solanum tuberosum. Next base: position 274,379 of record NW_006239367.1, read on the forward strand.
GTTTAGGTTGTGAGATGAGCGATGTCAATTGTTCATCTGAAAACTATTTAATTTTGCTAAATAGATATAATGCTTTAGGGGTGTCAAATGGGCGGATTGGGTTGAAATTGGAGATATTAAAATGGGTTGAAATAGAAATTGGGTTGGGTCATGACCCGCCCAAGTTTACTTTGGGCTTAACTAGGTTGGGCTCAAATGGGCTAAAAATCTGGTTGGGTTATGACCCACCCAATTTGACCCGCTTAATCTCAATAATTTTGACATATTGTTATTTAACTTTTATAATCACAATTTGAATTTCAACTCAAGAAAATAACAAAAATAATGGATAGATAAATCCTAGAAGATATAAAATAGATAGTAATTCATACCTTCAATATGAGAACATACATTACATTAACGCAAATAAAGAGTCTTATAATGGGTTGAAATTGGATATTAAATTGGACTCAATTAAAGATTCTTTAAAAATGGGTTAAGGCTTGAATGGGTTGAGATTGAACCCAATTCAAATTATCTTGAGCCCATAGAATTGTGGGCGGGTTGGATGGGTTACCTATATTTGGGCTCATTTTGACACCCCTATAGTGCTTTTGTAATGAGGTTCTAGTTTCTCTAGATTTCTAGCTTTGTCGATCTGCTATTGCCATATAAATTTCTGATCTAGGTGAGAGCTAACCTGTGTTTGGTTAAAGTTGTCTTTTTTTTATTTTTTGAAATAGCGGTTAAAGTTGTCTATTTATATGTTAAAATGTTGGACTTGTTTGAAAAAGAAAGAAATATCCATTCTGTCCATTGCTACCTCCATCAATACAAATCCAAAAATGGGGTAGTTTTGAATTGGAGCTTCTGTGAGGTATGTCTACATGCGTGAAACACTTCACTGTTGAAGAGTCCTACATCAAATGAAAAAGGGATGGGTGGTCACCTTATATGGTCTTTGGGCAATCCTCTCCTCTTGAGCTAACATATCTTCATGAAGATTGCTGGATTCCTCATCTTTTAGTTCTTTATGTTTTCATCTACAAAGAAGTGGAGGAATAGTAATTTCTGCAGTGAAAATAGCTTAAGAGGAATCATTAGGATCATCCTTTAATGACAGCTTTTTGAAAAAAAGAGGTATTTTGGGTAAAAGAAAACATTAATAGAATTTAATTATTAAATGTGGAGTAAACTTTATAAAACTAAAGAAGGGAAGATTAGTCAAATAACTAAATTTTTGCAATAGCTAATGAGTAGGCTAAATATTTTGTCCCTGAAGAGTCAAAATAAGGGAGGTGTGTAGAATATTTTAAATCACAAGCTAGGTAGTGCTATTGACGTTCTAAAATCTTGTGCCATTTATGCTTTTATGATGTTTATTTACTTATCTTTCATGACGGTCTATTACTTCTGTATTGTTCATAATTATATTGCTACTATTGTAATAAATCTATATTATTTTTCACTGTCTGCAGTGTTTTGAATTTTTACTATTTGTAATGTCTTTTCACATTTTTGTATTTTTCTTAGAGTTAATATTTTTGGGATTTATGCCTTGCGCCTTAGGGCTTTTGCCACACCCATGCTTGGTATAGCATCTCTCAGAGTCTCGCCTTTCTAACTTCAAACTGACTAAAATTTCAAAATGGTTGAAAAGCCTCCGCTTCTTGGTTGTTGCGAATGAATTTCTGCCAATTCAGCATCAGTTACTCAAATTTTCATATCCATTAACCTGTAGATGTATTATACGTTAACTGACTGTTGTTTCAATTAGTGGATGTTGTCAGATGGATTCGTCCTGATTGTATTATAATTGGATGTCTTCAAGTTAATGATGACAATGAAGAGGAGGAAAATTATGCGGTGCAAGTCATCACAAGTGAGAATGGAAGAATAACTAATGTAAGTGGATGATTTGAATTGCAGAGAATCTAATTGGAGTTACTGTTGTATTTTATTGTTCATATTTTGATGTACGTTCTTTAGTAGAAGAGTTTGTTATAGTATGTGTCTGACATGTGGTACATTTTTCGAAATCCAAGGTGAGAGATTTGTCAAAATATCTCTTATGTAATTGGCTAGATGAGTACCTATAAGAAAAAAGTAATTGGCTAGATGAGCTTTTTCCTATGAGGCCTGTTATATTGTCAACTTGGGGTGATACAGTGAAGAAGGCCTTTGTGCAGTGTGTTTGCTGTTGCTGCTTCAGATAGATGAACAAAAATTCTTTTTTTTTTGAAACTGAGACTGATATTTTTTTTTTTTGAAACTGGAGCAAAGATGTCTTTTAAAATAGGGCTTGTCCCATTTTATGCTCAACACTTGGGTTCTAGTATTTTAATGCCTTGATGGTGTTGGTATTATATTTATTTTTTAGCTGTGTGCTGATGGAGGAGTTTATATAATAAAATTGGGTAGAAAACATCCATTTAAATCTTAATGGAGGCAAAAAATCACTAGGGGCTTTGGACGGACACACTGGTAATTGAATTTGGTGTAATTGGGTGTAATTACACTGTCTGTCCTGTTTGGTTGGACATGTAATTACTTGGTCAGCAGGTAATTAGTGTAATTGGCAGGGGGTAATTACACTCTCCAGGCTGTGAATTGCTGGTAATTACATGGTGTAATTACCATCTGATTACTTTTTAATTTCTATTTTTTATTTTTTTGTTTTATTTTTTTTACTTCTATTAGCTTAAGTTCTTTATTTTTATTTTTATTATTCTAAAAATTTGTAAAAGTTTATTTTTTATT
>NW_006239367.1:277158-277879 GCF_000226075.1 Solanum tuberosum
AAAAAATCATATTTATGTATGCTATGTTGAAATTTGCGATAAGAGTATTATGTTAATTTTTTGTTTTGAATTTATAGCTTATGTTATATATTCAATTTCATTTGTTTTAGTAATATTGAATTCACATTGCCAGAGGCGGATCTAAGATTTGGAGGTCGTGGGTGCCACTTGAACGATGTGGGTTACAATTCGGTTTATTAATCTTTTTTTATTTTTATAAACAAATCGATCAAATATGCATGTTATATTTTTTTTTAGATATTTTGAGATTAGAGATAACTAAACAATTCAATTTTTATTTACTTTTTGGAATTAGATGTCTTATTCGCTGAAACTTTGAGGAAAAAAAAAGATTTTTCACATTAAAATTTGAGCTTGTATAAACCATCTAATAGTATGAACTTAATATATTCATATTTCATTGACTTTATGTGTTGTTGGAGATATGTAGTAGGGAAAAAATAAAAAATATAGTTTCGGCCTAGTCATCTTACTTAGCAAGAACGTCAGTGAAGATCAAAAGAACCTTTAAATTAAAAAAAAAATCTAATAATAATATTCATCATTTTTAAAACTTATATTTTTTAAAAACTAACTATTTAAATATATTCTTAATAATATTTATTTGACATTCATAATTCAGTAGTCATTAATTGATAAAGAATAAACACGTAACACTCATATCAAGAGATTAATAATTAGTGAAAGAGAAAGTAAAAAA
>NW_006239367.1:285955-323973 GCF_000226075.1 Solanum tuberosum
ATTATCTATTTCTTTATGTCATGCTTATTTTCTCATTAGCATAATTTTATTATATTCTAATTTTTAAATTAAAATAGAATTTATTGTTAAGTTATAGACATACGTCTTTTTTAAAAATAAAAACTAAAACTAAATCATATTTATTGCTATGTTGAAATTTGTTATAAGAGTATTATGTTAAAATTTTTGTTTTGAATTTATAACTTATGTTATATTTTCAGTTTCATTTGTTTTAGTAATATACATTGCAAGTCATTTTTTAATTAGACTTGATAAATTATCTTTTTGTCAAACATTTTAATAATTTATGACATTTTATTTATATATTAATTTTTTTTATCAAACATGCATTTCACGATGTTAGTAGAAACTTCATACTTTTAGTTTTTATGATCAATTCAATTGAAATATATTAATTTGAAAAATATAAATCAATTATTTTTTCATAAGAACATACATTATTAATTAATATATTTTCAAAAAAAATAATATCTTAAATATTTAATTTAATATTTTATCTGAAAATGTGTTTAATATTATTGACTGGTTGTAACTAGAAGATCCTAGGAATGATGTAAGTAAAACTTTTTGGAGGGGGACTACACTTTGATGTAGTATACCTGTGGATATATAGAAGTAATGTTACCTTTCTCAAAAATATAGTTTCTTATTTGTCTAGTATAAATTTTAAATAATTCATTTTTTTATTTTTAAAATTTAATATAATATTATGATTGTTATTGTGCATCCAAATAGAACATGTGTAATTACACTGTGGCATCCAAACAGGACATGTGTAATTACAATTACACTGTGGCAACCAAACAGGTCAGTGTAATTACTAGAGTGTGTAATTACTAGGCTGGTAATTACTTCCCTAGTAATTACACCAATTCCAATTACCAGGTGGCTTTCCAAAGAGACCTTAGGTGATTTCTTTCATCTGTCCAAGCCTAGATGGACATAGTTACCCTGTATCTGTTTTGGTGGGAAGTAGCAGGTACCCCGTGAAATTAGTTGAGGTGCACACAGACTCATGACACCACGATATAAAAAAAAGGGTAGTAATTCCATGATTAATTTGCTTTTGAAATTGTTCTTGTGCTCCTCCATCAATTCACAACACTTTCATTTTATATAAATCTGAGCAATTTGGAGAGAATGGTGAGCATTACAGAGCTTTCCAAAAATCCTGAAGATCTCAAGGTTATATGTTATTTTTGGTGAAACATTAAATAGCCTTTTCCTATACTAGACATTAGTTGTCCTAGAAAATCCTGGCATAGCTGCGGCCTTTTCCTGACATGATTTCAAGTTCAAATATGTCCATTGCTAGAACGGAAAGGTTACAACAAGGTCCGACCATGTCACCTAAAACTTTAGTTTAGGATCATTGATCATGAGTTTTTTGTTTGTAGTATTGCCCATCTATACTGAGTGTTTAAAAGCAAAAAGGTTTGACAAATGAAGCAAGTACAAAGAGAAAATAGGAAGCTAAAACAGGATTCCAGACGTTCCCCTGCTTAATGAAGATACATAAGAAAAAGAACACACAAAGCTCTTAGTTGTTTAGAAGAGCAAGAGAGTTGTTCACATGCAGATACATCTGCAGCAACTTAGGTTCGAAGATCAGACACTTGGCGATGACCTTGACAGTCGAGACCATGCGGTGTTGATGCTCTTAATCTCCACCCTCAAGTGCTACTATAGTTGATAGAAAATACCCCAGAGGTAGTTAATGATTAAGATTTGTTTCCTTCAGGCAAAATCATATATCTCGATCTGGTAACAGTTTCTGTCGGAGTGAAGGGGTTGTATTTTAATCTTGGGATTTGTTTCCTTTAGGCTTTCATTGAATTGTTAGAATGATCTCTTATGCTTGTACCATAAGCAATTTATTACATGCTTACTTGCTACGTTTCTTCTTTTTCGGTGAAGTTATTTTTTCCCCTTTGCAGCCTTCAGCTAGGCCAGTTGTAAGGTCCTTTAGGGATGTATTTCTTGACTTCCGTTACGATGCAGTTCCTTCATGTAGTGGACCTCATCTCTTCTCGAGCTATTTGGATCAACAGTATGTATCGTTACTTTGCCTTTATGATAATTGATAGGTTTTCTGCATCTGGATTTTATTGAAGTGTTCCTTTCAAATTTCACTTTCCAGTGTTTTTGTTGTTCGCTGAGTAATGTAAATCACTTTTCAATTTTCTTTTCAATTCACAGTGTTTATATTCAGTTATCTCATCTTTTGTAAATGTTATCTTATACTTGAATTTCACTTTCCAGTGTCTTCTGTTGATTGCTGACTAATGTATATCACTTTTCAATTTTCTTTTCCACCTTCTGCAAAAGGGGATTCTTGATCAAGTCTTCTTTGCTATTCAATTACAGTCAGCTGGCATTTGTGGCTAATAGGAAGAATTTGGATCAGCACATACTGCTGTTTGGATGGTCAGTTGGTGATACAAAGAATGAAGCTGCAATTATTGAAATTTTGAATGATAATTGGTCTCCAAAGATTGAGGCTCATGGTGATCTAAGCTTTCTTTCAGTTTTACCTTATCTTGTATAAGATTGCTTTGTTATGCTTGTAAAAATCGGTTTGCTTCTTTTTTTATACGAGTTTTCCTAAAACACTACAATCTTTTGTCTTGGTTTCAGACATTGGTGATGATATCTTGATATTGGGACTTGCCATCGACAAAGTTTCCCAAAATGGGGAAATTAAACTATTGCTTGGTGAAGAGGAAAAAGAAGTTTCACCATGTTGCCTTCTCCTTTGTCTTACCAATGATGGAAGGGTTTCCATTTTTCATTTTGCTAGGTAATTCCCCAGCTATTTGAACCTATATGAGGTTATTTTTCAATGGTTTGAACTGGTTTCTATGCCCGACGTTGATAATCTTTTCTGAAGGCTATGAATGAATTTAAATGTCTTTGTAGTGCTACTGCTGCTTCAGTGTCACCCCAATCTACTGATTTTGAAGAGAAAAACAAGACTTATATAGTGGCATCATCACAAGATTTGCTAGTTGAATCTTCCAGTGCTAGGAAGCAAATCAACCAAGTAGATTCAGGACTGCAACCCCATGAAATAGACAGAGGTCACAAAATTCTTTCCACAAGTGCTCAATCATCCGTTGCAGAGAAATTTAGCTCAGAAGAAGCGATTAAAACCACAAATCAGGTAAGCAAACCTCTCTCATTAGTGGGAAAGCTATAAGCAGCAAGAAGCAAAGGTATCTTCTATGATAATTAATCTTGGCAGAGTCAGAACATTCTTTAACTTTTTGCAGAACCAAGGTGCAAATTTGATGCAGTCTGCATCCAAAACATTTGTGTCTGTGGATGCTGGAGGTGTGAATAATTTTAGGACACAAGAAACTGAAAAAGTAGCTGAAGTTAAACCTGGTACAATTTCTTTCTCAGGAAGTTCCTTAGGTAATTTTTCCATTCGTTCAATTGGGCCAAGTGCTGGAACTGGCGGTGTCACGGAGTTACCTGTAAAGATAATGTCAACAGGTTTTTCTACTGCTTCATCACAGTCAAGCAAACTTCACATTTCTTCAAGAAGTGATGAAACAGTTGCATCCACACCATTCAGTGGTGTTCCAAGAAGAAATTTTGATTCTCCTGATAAAAATTCTTCTAGCGCAAATGAGAAAGCTGGAACTTCAGTATCAATCAGTTCTCACAAGCAAAGAGCCACAGCGGGAGCAGGGAGTATTGGATCATCACCTGCTTTTCCAGACTCAATGTTGCAATCACAGAAAGGTTTTCTGTCGGAGCCCCCGAAGCTGCACTTCACCAGGGAGACAAGTGAAGGAACTCCATTAAAGCAATTCCATGATGTAAGTTTTATCTTGGATGAAATGTAAAGGTAGAGTGTGCTTGTGTGTGTGTCTTGTATCCTGTATCAACATATCAACATGCTCTCTTTTTCTTCAGTATCTTTTTCATTTATCATCATTTTTGGTTGGAATCTTAAATGCATTCTTTTATCTATTATGGGAAGTCTCCTCCCTGACCCATTTTTTCGGTCAGTCCTTTTGGTGTGATAGGATTTGTTAATTTCTCAACTTTTAGCAGTAAGCTAGTTTCCTCAATTTCTGCCAATATAGTTTTACTAATTGGTTATGCATAATTGAAACGATTAATATATTCTCAATTGAACCTGGATCTTCGTATATGCTAGCATATGCTCCTCCTATGATTAATTTGCGTCTTCCCAATTGTGTTTTTTTATCATGAGAATTTAATATTATATCCTGTGTAGTTTCTCGGATTTACATGGTGGGATGCATTTTCTGAATACACTGGATATGTTGTTGTGGATCTGATGAGTATACTTGGAATTGCTTATATTTATGAAGTAGTTTATCTGAACATTTTCAACAAGGTACTGGAACATGCTTAATCATGTCATATTCTTCATTTCCCTCAAGGTTGAAGAGATGGCCAGGAAATTGGATGGTCTTCTAGAAGGTATAGAAGGTGAAGGTGGGTTTAGAGATGCTTCCATCCGTGCTCACAGCAGTTCAGTTTTGGCATTGGAGGAAGGTATAGAGAGTGTTTCAGAGAAATGCAGGATATGGAGAGTAAGCTTTCATAATCATTCTCTATCTCATCTGATATCTGGTATGATGCCATGTTTCTTGCCAATCCTTCCTATTCTCTCTGGCTTGCTGTTTTTTCCTGTAATTCCCCTTTATTATTTTTTTCATGAGTAACTTGTGGGTGGTTTATTCACTTAACATAAAGCTTTTTTGTTAATCTTGCTATTAGTTGCATACATCTCAAAAATCAAGTACTTCATCCAATAAGATATAATCATGAAAGTCCTAAACTGGATTGAACCTGGAACTCTGGCTTAAGATCAGTAGAAGGCACTGCTACTGTTGCTTTGTAGTAGTTGATGATCTTGCTTGCTTGTAATTTCTATCCACACTTAGAACCTTGTTTCATGAAAATTCTGTTATTGCCTAGTTGGTAAAAGTTGATGCTAGGTTGAAGGTGCTTGTTGCTCATGCTCTATTATTGCTATCGAAAGCTTAATTGCACAAAATTCTGGACTCTGTACGTTGGCAGTCTAGATATGTGCATTTTCTGAATTTGTAGAAATTTCCTCAGAGATGTTTTGCTCACAGAAAACAGAATTTCTAAAGGTTCTGTTAATGTACTGTTCAAAATCTCTTTTAACTAGTTGCAAAATTTGTACTGATAAGCTTGCCTTATCATCTCTTAAGGGTATTCAATCAACGATTGGTCCTCATTTTGGACATCCATTTTTTGGTAAAACATAACTGCTACATAAAGAGCAGAATTACAACCTGTACCAATAACCAATGTCCAAATTGAAACGTATTGAACATTCTTCCAAAAGATTATGGTCATAAAAAATTAGTTCCAGCTATAAAATAGGAAACAAGTCAAGTTTTGCGAAGAAAAGAACACTTAGTATGGTTGCAAAGGAATTGAATAAATCACAAATGGATGAGGACTACTACTTTAATCAATATGTTGTGAAAATTCTCTTGATATTGTGGTTATGCATCTCCCTCCCGTCTCCATAGAAGTTTATCTCTTCGTACTCCTTTACTTCCTCCTTGGGTGTTTTCTTTTCCCTTGATATTCTCCCTAATAGTCTCTAAAACAGGAAAAAGAAGCATATGAAAAGAATTGAAACCCATAAAACCAAATTTGAGATACCTGTGGTGAATGATTTGTCTAATTTCAAACTCTTCTTCCTTCTTTTTTTTTAAGTAAGAAAGAAGGCAATTGTTCTGGAGTGCATCTTCTTATTATTTGAGTTTAGTGTTTTGTCAATCAGCAAGCGCTAGTCATTATCCAAGTTGAGCAGAATCTTCGTCAATTGGAGAAAGTTTCAGAAGCCTCTGTGCAATAAATGGATGGATTGTCTGTGTATTTTCGCTTCCTACCAGAATTACAGCTGCATGAGTTTTAGAATTATTCCTTTTCTAATTGCAGGCAGTAATGGATAAGCAACTTGGGGAGGTCCAGCTTCTCCTTGATAAGACAGTACAAGGTATATATCCCTGATCCTTTCCACTAAATTAAATAGGCTGACTTGTTATTCCCATGTTCTCCTATTTATTGTTAATCATTTATTTGATGTAGACATCAGAATCACGACAAAGAATTGATGAAGCATTAACAAGACAAATTAATAAAACGTTCTTCTTACTCCTATTGTGTGTTCAATCATTCCAAGATCTAGAAATGAAGTGTTACTCTTCTAAAAAGTTGTGAATTGTCATCTTTACGTTTCAATTTACACCTCATAAAGTTGGGAAGTCGCTGTCTTACGCAGACTTTCTTCTTGCTTCATGCCATGTCTGTGACTGAGTGGATAGAAGCTAAATTGCTCGGACTCATGTCTAAATGTCTAATACTGGTGCAGATCTAGAGGTGAGATCATTGATGATCTAAATTTTAAGATTTAGGGGTATGGATCCAGGTACGTATGCAGGTGCAGGGATTTGGCTAAAAATAATTCAAGTATCTAAAATAGAGTTATATGACTAAATTATGAAACATTACGTGGAAAACTTACAAGGTATTCCGAGGAAAAAATAGAAGAGAATCCCATAAGGTGATAAAAGGAAACGTACTGACTAAAGAATTTCTATATACATGCTATCCCAATTTCTTCAATTTCACCGTAGTTTATTTTAATTACAAAATTCATTGCATCTGTGCCAGATTTCTCTGTCGATTTTGGTCAAAGTACCAAATTCGGTTGAACAAATCTGGACACAGATCCCACACCCACACCCACACCCACGTTGGTCGGCACAGGCGTAGCACCAAAAGTGAAGAGTCCGAACAACTTAGGATAGAAGAACCAAATTCAGTTGAAGTATAGACAGATTTTGTCTCAAGTTCTGGAGGAAAAGGTCAATTGGTGCTTTCAAATTTGCAAATCACAAGTTTGATAATTGTAATGGTATGCGAGATTTTTTGCCGTGCGTCCACGAAAGGTTTTCCAGGATCTAATTTCTTGTTGCTTAGGTATTCCCTCTATAAGTTAGATGTATATTCTCTTCCATGCTTTATCAATGCTGGTCGGATTATGTAGAGATAAATTCTGTCATGCTTGTTTGCAAGCATTGAATTAGAGGGATTTCACTGGGTATGTTGTTCTATTCCTATCTTTGCTAGGTGGGTTATGTAGGAAGAAACCGATAGAGCAGGCTTCTTGAAAGCTTTGTCTTTGTTAAGGATCTCAGCTTGGCTAAAATTGACCGATTAGCCACTGTAGTCGGGCACAAAATGCTGCAGTCCATCATTGAGACTCGTATTTGTATGAGTTGAATGTCGTTGAGATTTTGATCTTGGTGTTTTAATGTCTCGGCCTGCTATTTTAAATGCTTTATCTAGACTTATGTAAGCACTATACGTATCATGATTATTCTAAAAAAAAAAAGAAAAAGAAAAGGCATCATTATTTAAACTAGTTAGGAATGTTAATGAAGTAGGGTTTGGTTTCGAATAACCCACATGCTCCACCAATGCAGAATACCTCCTTTCATTTGATTTATCAGTTCTCCCTCGTATTTTCAGTTTTAACCTTAATTGCCAAGGTAATATTCTGAAGATTATTGTTTACATTAAAAGATCAAATTTAATGTGGAGTTTTTGCTCCTTATTTTCTTCCTCCAGAGAAAAGGTACTGCTTTTCTGTTGGTAAGTTAGAGGGAACTTCTAGAAAAAACAAAAATCAGAGATGATATAATTCTGAAAGTTTGGTGTGTTTGCAGAACAATGTCTTTTTTTGTATACCTTGTATGAGAATATGAGGTCATGTATTGCCACTCTCCATAAATCAGCCAGGCAAAAAAGGAGAATGCATCAATATTACAGTCTACAGAAATCGTGCATTCTTGATGCACAGGGTGAGAAACTCTGAAATCTAACTGTTTGAGAATTTGAAAATCTTGACTAGGGATGGAAATGGGTCGGAGAGGGGCAAGTTAGGGCAATGCAGGGCGGGTGTGGGGAAATATAAATGCAGGGTGGGGAGGGCTGGGGCTGGTGGTAGCTGGTTATAACAAATATTTATAAAACATTAGACCGGCGCGGAATTTGCGGGTTGGAGTAATCCAGTCTAAATAGACCCACGTCTTTGAACTAAAACCTAATTACTGTAAACCAAAATTTCAATTTTCTTCCATTTTGCATCTCTCAGAAAGTCACCCAAGGTTCTTTTCCCACATCTGATGCAAAATACCTTAGATAGGTGATTTCAACAATTTAAAATAACCAACTATGGTGAAGGTTAAAGAGTATTTTTCTTGAAAGTCATATCATATAACATTATCCGTTAGTAAATTTGGCGCTAGTAGTTTGTTGAGGCAGTTGAGATATCGTAGTTTCTTCTGTGAGTATGGAGAGTTCTTAGATGTAGTATTATTTTATAAATTTCGTGATATTAAATTCTCGCGCGAAGCGCGGGTAATTTTACTAGTATAATATAAATGATAATGAGACGTAGATTTTCTTTAATGACTCAAATTCTTTGTGCAAACTGAGATTATTTTTATGCCCTAAAACCCTTCATTCACCAAGTTTAGTTACCTTAGACCATCTCCATGCCAACACTATTTTTTATACCAAATCCTATTTTGGTGTAAAATTTAATGTTTTGGGGTCCAACCCAACACTGTGTGAATAGTGTCTTCATCAACACTAAATCACTTTTTCATTATTTTATTTTTATAAGTCCCTAGTATACTTAATTATTTTTTATTTAATATCTTTATAATATTTATTTCAAATCTTAAATTTAGTATATTATACTGCACAACATGATAATTGTGGATGAATGTGATCTTAATGCACCAATTCAAGATGCGTGGGAAAGTTCAACTCCAACAGTAGAAATGACAGTAGATGAAAATTATCGGTTTGAACAATTTTTAACTCGACACAAAAAAACTAAGGGCAAAGATGCTCATTTTGAACTTTGTAGTGCATTAATAGAGCATTTATGAGAGCAACGTACTAATCTTGGATGTTGAATATTTATGTAGAAAACAAAATAAATTTTATAATTATGTAATATTTATTTAATTGTATTTCATCAATGATTTCACTTTTATTCATATTATCCATTAATATGTATGATGTATAACATTTGCTATCAATTTATATTATTTAAAAAAAATTGTAATATAAAATAATTTTATATTAAATGATTGTGTTAGAAAAGAATGTGAATTATATTGGGTGAAAATAAGAAGAAAGTATTTGTTTTATGAAATAAAAAAATCTAAATGAAATATAAAATAATAATATAATGTTGAAGAGAGAGAAGAATATAAAATAATATTCTTTTTAGTGAAATTTAATGTAGTGGGTTGGAGTTGACTCTATTTTAGTGTAAAATTTGGTGCTATGGGTTGGAGATACCCTTAGAGAGGGGTGTCAAATAGGTGGATTGTGCAAGCAAGTAAAAATGAAAGTTTATTGGGTAAAGATGAGTTGAGTCAATCTAAACTTCTTTTGATGACCGTGGTGTCTAGGACAACTTTCGCACACCTCGACTAATTCCACAGGATACTTCCTACCTCCCACTAGCACGGGTACCAAGTAACTCTGTCCACCAAGGCTAGGACAGAAGAGAAGAATCACTTAGTGTTTTTTATCTCCACTGAGTTTTGAACGTGAGACCTCGTGGATTTTGGATCTATCTCTCAACCTCCTAAGGTAGCCCCTGAGAAGGTGTTTGTGTAAAGATTATGCAAAAAGGGTACAAAGTTTACCCTTAATCAGTATGGGATTGTTACAACTCTTGCATGTGCCCATGGCGGGACATTTAGAGTATGAATAACATAATAAGGACCGTATTAGGTAAACCAAGATCGGGATGGGTCCAATTCTTGTACTGTGTTAATGAAAGTCGACTTTAGATCTAACTCAATTCCAAGACCAACATGCAATGAGAATTGTCCAAAACCAAATAGAATACATTCATGTTTCAATGATTGTGGGACTCTAACAAGGTTAAACAACATTCATTCTGTCCCAATTTATGTGACATACTTTCCTTTCTAGTATGTCTCTGAAATATTGAACCTTACAATTTTGGAAACTATTTAGTCTGTCACCACTCTTATTTAAAACGATAATTTTTGTACTTAGCATATATTTGTCTCACATGTGAAAAAATATCTTTATTTTCTTAGACTCCATGAAAATAGAAGAGAATTCGGGAATAGAATTTCTTGATTATTCCCTCAAGCATGTTGGGATTTAAGTTGTGTTTATTAGTAATCATGAAAAAGAAAAGAAAATAATTCCTATTCCTAATTACACAATCATTTGCATTTGGAACATTTCCCATATTTACAAGGAATAGGCTCTTACCAACAATGTCCTAATTCTTAGTACTATCCTCTTTGAATTTCTCTTATTTCTCACTGGTCTTTGCCAATGTCAAATCAGCCAAGAGATATGTTCAAAGGACATTATCTTATGAAAATCTTGTGTTTTGCTGCATCAGCTTTGGAATGTACATCTGGAAGCACAAGGGATATGTTCCGAGGGCAGCCATTATTTCTTGCGCACCCTGCTTTGTCTCTCTTCTGTTTCTGTCTCTAGTTGCCTTTATTTTGGGCTGTTGGAGGTTAAAAACCATTATAACAATAGCACAATCACTGCATTTATTTGAAAAAAACTGCTTGTGATCCAAGACATTAGGTGAATTGCCTGTTCAATTTAATAACCATATAAGTGATAGCTACTAGTTGAGGATTGGTTTAAGACTTGTTAGAGAATTAATATTATTATTATTATAACTACGTTGCCACGACAAGCTCATATATATGTTACTCCTTATGTCCCAATTTATCAATTTATGTGACACACATGGAATATGGAGAGTCAACCAAATTGTGTATGGTTTTAAATATTTTAATTTGTTAATTATTGTGATTTATAGTATTTTTTACGTCATTTTCAGATAATATATGTCACTCTCTCTGTCCCAATTTATGTGGCATTGATAAAATTTCGAGAGTCAACTGATCTTTTTATGCCTCTTAAATATTTTAAGTTGTTAATTATTGTGATTTATAGTATTTTTTACGTCATTTTCAGATAATATATGTCACTCTCTCTGTCCCAATTTATGTGGCATTGATAAAAATTTCGAGAGTCAACTGATCTTTTTATGCCTCTTAAAATATTTTAAGTTGTTAATTATTGTGATTTATAGTATTTTTTACGTCATTTTCAGATAATATATGTCACTCTCTCTGTCCCAATTTATGTGGCATTGATAAAAATTTCGAGAGTCAACTGATCTTTTTATGCCTCTTAAAATATTTTAAGTTGTTAATTATTGTGATTTATAGTATTTTTTGGGTAATTTTTGAATATATAACAGGCTAAAAAGAAAAGTAAGACGGAGAAATTATTGAATTTCCCTCGGCTAGAAGCAGCCATGTCGAGGGACAGTGGCCTGCTTCTGGCCACTTATTAGTAACAAAATGATATATATAACTTATTTTTCACTTTTATTTTATTTAGTATGATGATGATGTGAAATGACAAAAAGTGGAGATTCATATAGTCAATCCCAACTTATTTGGGTCTGAGGCGTAGTTATTATTGTTGATGACAATGATGTCATCATTATGATATATCATGTATCCTCTTCTTTTAAAATAATTATTTTCATTTTTTTATTTCCAGTTTTGGCAAGGAAAGTATACATGGAAGAAATATTTAAGCAAGCTACTGATGAACGATATTGTAATCTCTGGAATCGCCAGAAATTATGTTCTGAGCTGGAGTTAAAGAGGCAACATGTAAACGAAGTTAATAAGGTGCCATCAGAATGATCAATGTTAATGTTTTTGTTCCTTCCCTTCCTAATGTTTTCCTCATCACTTCTGATTTTCTACTTTTCATAGAGCTTAACCAGCCAGCTGATTGAATTGGAGAGACATTTCAACACTCTCGAGTTGAATAAGTTTGGTGACACTGACGGGATACAAACAAGTAAAAGAGGTTTCCAGAGCAGGCCTGGACAACCCAGGTATTGGTGTTCTCCTGTTCTCTTTGGCTACACAATTAGGTCTATCTTAGTTATGATTGTCTACTTTTTACAAACACTTCAATATCATTGCATGTATTGCTTCTAACTTTCTTTTCGTGAGAAGAACAAATTTGCTTCTCCAACCTGCATTCCCTCTGTACCAGAACCTTGTTTTTTTCGTCTTTAATGATTAAAGTTAGGGTGAATGTTGGAGCTATTTGCATTTCAGGAATTTTCAGTCCTTGCACAATTTACATAATACAATGACTACACAGCTAGCAGTAGCAGAGCAGCTTTCTGAAAGTTTGTCGAAACTAATGACTGATTTGAGCATAGATTCTCCTGCAAAAGGTCAGAATATTAGGAAGGAATTGTTTGAAACAATTGGTTTATCCTATGATGGTGCTTCTTACAAGTCTCCAGCTAGGGAAAAGGCTGAAAATACACCTTTTAACAAGGAATTATCAGTCTTTCTTGCTGTTAAAGAACGATCCAGGAGAAAGAAGCCAAGTCCTGTGAAGAGCTCTGAACCAGAGACAGCTAGGAGACGCCGTGACTCACTTGATCGGGTAATATTCCAACCTTCTCTTGAGATGCTGATAAAATTTCTCCAACTTAACACCTGGAACACCTTTAGGTGGGCCACTGCTTTATTGCATAAAACATCATATTTCAATATGAATAGTTATTGCTGTTATTTATTGCTGATCTGACTACTTTAAGACTTCATTACTTCACTTGTTGTGCACATGAGGGAGTGAATTTTAACACACCTGTGTTGTATAGTTGTGTAGTATTAGACAAGGTCCCGGGCCCTGACGGATTTACTTTGGCTTTCTTCCAAAATTGTTGGAGTACAGCTAATAGCGATATTATTCAGACCATCAATGAGTTCCAGGAAAGAGGGGAGTTTGAGAGGAGCTTAAGTGTTTTATTCATCGGCATTACCCCTAAACGTGAGGGAGCTACGAGCATCGGGGATTGTAGACCTATTAGTTTCTAAGGTGCTTTCTAGTTGACTTAAGAAGGTCTTGAATAAGTCTGTTTCATCTTCACAAAATGCTTTTGTGGATGGTAGGAAGATCTTGGATGCAACTTTGGTGGCAAACAAAGTGGTAGATTCGAGAAAGAAGCAGAGTGTACGAAGAGTGTTGGCAAGCTAGATCTTGGAAAGGTTTATGACTATGTAAACTGAAAGTTCCCTGATTTCATTATGCTGAATGGGATTTGGGAAGAAAATGGGTCAGCTTTTGTATTTCTTCGGTGCGCTACTCAGTGTTGGTGCCATTATATAGGCCACAACACCTTGGTCACATGTCTTATCCTAAGCAGTTGACATGCCTGAACTGCGAGGCCAATTTGAAATTCAAAATACAAGTGTAACTTATCTTGCTGACAATGCCACAAACGGCTGGAAATCACGGAACTTCCCTACTGTCGACGCATGTGCGTGGCACACGCAGGCGACCTTCAAATCTGGCGCCAAAATGCCTACTCTGGCGCCCAGCTTCATGCCTTGCCCGCGTGCCTGCATTGTGCGCAGGTTCTCCAGTTGTTATGGGGTCAACTTTTCCTGGTTCAATGCCACAGAGAAGTCATGCACCTATGACTCCGGTTGCAACTGTCGGATAGGCTAAAGATATACCCCACCTTCCATGTGAGTTTTCTGAAGTCATTTCATGAAGATGCTGGGGATCCAGCAAGGTCGGCATCCAGACGTGCCCTTCCTGTTGTGTGGAAGCACTATGAGGAAGAGATTGAGAAGATCTTGGATCACCAGACTTCAGGTCATAGCAAAAAGAATCAGCGCATAGAATTTCTGGTGGGCAAACCAGTGTAATTTTACTTGGGAGAGAGGACCATAATTGTGGCAGTTTGAAGACGAAGTCAAGGCGTACATAGATTCTGCCTCGTCGAGGACGACGAGCTCATTTAGTGGGGGAGGTTTGTTAGACACTTAGCTTGATGGCTAGGGATTTACATGATGAACCTAGTCATGACCAAATGACTTTGGTTAAGATCAAGTTTACTTGAGGCAAGACTGCCGGCAGGTCATGACAAGACCTTGACGGTGGTGTGAATAAGGCATGACAAGGGCTGCTCTAGGCAAGGCTATGGTCGTGGCTGAGACAAGTTTGTGGACTATGACCTGGACCATCACACACTGGTTTGCCCTTCCATTGAACCAGAAGTTCTATCCGCCGATTCTTCTTGCTATGACCCAAAGTCCGGTGATCCAAGATCTTCTCAATCTCTCCCTCATATTGCTACTGCACAACAGGAGGGGCACGTCTGGATGCCAACCTTGCTGGATCCCTAGCATCTTCATGAAATGACTTCAGAAAACTCACATGGAAGGTGGGGTATATCTTTAGCCTATCAGACAGATTCAGCCGGAGTAAAACAAAGTTGTATGGACTATGACCTGGACCATCACACACTGGTTTGCCCTTCCATTGAACCAGAAGTTCTATCCGCCGATTCTTCTTGCTATGACCCAAAGTCCGGTGATCCAAGATCTTCTCAATCTCTCCCTCATATTGCTACTGCACAACAGGAGGGGCACGTCTGGATGCCAACCTTGCTGGATCCCTAGCATCTTCATGAAATGACTTCAGAAAACTCACATGGAAGGTGGGGTATATCTTTAGCCTATCAGACAGATTCAGCCGGAGTAAAACAAAGTTGTATGGACTATGACCTGGGCAAGGCAGACGGCTAATGGGATTGGGTACCAATTACAAGTTCTGCGGTGCAGAACCTGCACACATGGCATGCGCGAAGCGAGGCACTAGAGTGGGCATTCGGCACCAGATTTGAAGGCTACCTACATGTGCCGTGCACATGCTTCGGATGTTGGGTAGTTTTTTAGTTTCCAGACGTTTATGCTACAGGATTAGTTAGACTTGTATCATGAATTGACCTAGCAGTTGGGGGACCCCCAACTGCATAGAGGATAAGACATGTGCCTGGCGTGTGACAAGCGGTTATGGCCTATTTGATGTCACAGGCCAGATTTGGCTTTGTTGGCTGAACTTTGCAAGGCTGAGTTTTGTGTGCTTCTTTTTGGCACAAGTTAAAATACAAAGTTGGGAAGCGATTCTTGTACGTGCATTATGTTGTGATTTCATATGCCATAGATAATCTGAGTGTTGAACCAAACTGATGGAATAAGAAGAAGGCTAAGTCATAGGTGCGTGACTGCCGTGTGGAGTCAAACGAGTAAAAGTTGACCCATAACAACTGGAGAACCTATGCACAAGGCAGGCATGTGGGCAAGACGCGAAGCTGGGAGCCAGAGTGTGCATTTGGCGCCAGATTTGAAGGTTGCCTGCGTGTGCCGTGCACATGCCACGGCAGTTGGGCAGTTCCTTGATTTCCAGCCGTTTGTGGTATTATCTGCATGATTAGTTAGACTTGTATTTTGAATTTCGAATTAGCCCAACAGTTGGGGGATGTCAACTGCATAGGATAAGACATGTGTCTGACATGTAACAAGGTCGTTGTGGCCTATTTAATGACACATGCAGACTTGTCACAAGTCAGATTTGGCTTGACTGGGCACAGAATTTAAGAAATATGGGAAGACTTTGATATGTTTCAAAACTACCCTTCAAATAAATGAATTATTAAGAAAAGAGTACACCTTTGAGGACTTTTTGCCAATAAGTGGGACCCAACATGGGTAAAATGTTGACAAGTGTCATCAAACATTTGCCAAATAGGGAAATATGGCATTCCTTTTGGGACCGACTAAAAAGGAAAGTGTGTCACATAAATTTGGGACATAAGGATTAAGGAGTACATATTTTGAAATAAAAAGAAAGAACATTTTGGGCTTTGTAGTACTACACATAACCTGTAGGGAATTGCAGGGACCTTCACTGGGTTGTTGGAAGTGGGTATTATCTTAAACTCGGGATGATAGTCTAAGAGTAATTGGTTTAAAGTAGGTACTGTCAGTGACATCTTTCAGCAACTAGCGAGTACAATGGTATATGCACTTACAATTATTTTGCAAAGCAAAAGTAAGACAAAAGTAGCCGGGCAATCTGAATACTAGATTACATAGTAAAGCACGAAAGTAAAAATAGTTATGTTTTGCTGACTGTTAATCCATTAAGTTATGCAGATTTGTGTGGAGTATGTAGTTGGGAACGTGCAATTAAGAGGACAAACTTAAGCATCTATTCAAATTGTTGTTCCAATTGGAAAATAATATTGTTGTCCAATTTTTCAAAGACGTGGAGCTTCATTATTCCTTGAGCTAAAGTTTCCTTTGTCGCATTCCTTAAATTGGTACCATCAGAACTATACTTGGTATTTAGCATTTTCATGGCTAGATAATCAAGTGGTAGTTTTATCATTCATTTTGTTTTAAGCTTAACTTGCAGCATCTTTTTTGACCTTTTGGCAGAATTGGGCAAGCTTCGAAACTCCCAAAACAACAGTGAAAAGGATTGTTCTTCAAGAACATCGCCAGAAGGAAACTTCAAATAAGTCATCTTTGTCACTGGATAAGAAGCATCACCAGTCTAGGATGCGCGAGAGATCAGCGACTGCTCAATCAAATATCTTTAATGCCTCTTCCATCTCTCCACAGCAAGTTAGAAGCACAGGTTCCCAACCTAAACCAATAAATATGCTGAATGTGTGTTCAGTAAATGGTTGTAATGTATTTTGCTAAAATATATGTAGGTCTTCATGATATACCAGCAAAACAGTCCACTAAAAATTCTTTTTTCCAATGGGCAGATGTACTTCCAAGACATGCAGCTGAAACACCACCAATGATTTCTCCAGTATCTTTACTGCAGCATGACTCACAGTTGACCGCAGTCACTAGCCAATATAGTTTAGTAGATACTCACAATCTTGCTTCGACAAGATCAGGTAGAAGCACAATACCACTTAAAGATATTGTGCAAACAGGTGGACCAGGGGCCATTGAGCAATTAGGGAACGGAATGCAGCAGCCAAACTCGTCAGGTCCTCCTGCACAGACATTGGCCCCAATCAAGTTTACAATTGAGACTTCAAATGCCGATGGTAAACCTGGAATCACCAAACCTGTCAGAGATTGGAAAAATGCACCGGTGACTAGTGGAAGCACACAGTTTGAATCTAACAGTAGTCTTAACTATTCTTTACCAACTGCTGCTGCTGCTGCTAATTCTGCCTTCACTCTGTCTGCGAAGGTTATACACTCAGAAGTTGTGAATAAAAGCCAAGGTAGTGAGATTTCATTATCTGCCCAAGAATCAACACATAGTTCCTCTTCGCATGCAAAAATCATGCCGTCAGCATCTTTGTCTTCTTCACAAGAGCCAATGTTGTCACCAATATCATCCATGTGGACATCATTCCAATCCGTTTCTAAAGCCAGTATAGGTTCTAATCAAAAGATCTCTCAATCATCAGTAGCTTCTCTGACGCAGTCTTCATCTCTTCCAAGCACTCAAAAATTGGATTCCTTACCCATTACACCTTCTTCAGATAGTACAAGGTCTGAGTCCCCAACAATCCTGTCTCGACCTTTGGTTGCCATACTTGATAAAAAGGCTGATACAAATTCCGATAGACCAGCTTCACTTGCGAATCTAAGTACGAAGATAGATACACCACAAGATCCAGCTTCACAGCCTGTGGTATCTTTCAGTGTGTCTAACTTACAGGCTGGACCTTTGGTCCAATCAAATTCCACAAATGAACAGTCACCCAGTTTGAAATCTGCAAGTCAGGTCCATCCTCGTGGGGAATCAAGTCAAGTCTCAAATGTTGGTTTGAATTCTATACCTGGACAGCCATTTTCTGGTTCTGCCATTCCACCATCAGTGAAGAGTGGTTGTTCAGATGTTGTCACCCATGAGGATGAGATGGAAGAGGAAGCTCCTGAGAATAATCAGATGACAGAGAATGCACTGGGTAACTTGGCTGGGTTTGGTATTGGATCTGCTGCTTCTCCAGTTTCTACAAAACCTAATCCATTTGGTGTTATGTCACCGAATAAAGCTTCATCTCCAGCAAACTCCTTATTTACAAGTACAGCTTCAAGCAGTGAGTTATTTCGACCAGCGTCATTTAGTTTTCAACCAATACAGCCACCTCAACCATCAGCACCTGCAAATTTTGGTACCTTTCCTGGTAGCTTCAGCCTCACTTCCACGAGTCAGGCTCCAGCAGTGAGTGGGTTTGGCCAGCTGGCTCAGGTTGGACAAGGGCAGCATGCTTTAGGTTCGGTTCTTGGTACTTTTGGACAATCAAGGCAGCTTGGTGCTGGAATACCTGGAACTGGTGTGGGATCTGCAAGCTCTTTTGGCGGAGGTTTTATGAGCAATAGCTCTGCTGGTGGTTTCGGAGGTGGGTTTTCTGGAGTTTCTTCTACTGGTGGCGGGTTTTCCAATTTGAGTTCTGGTGGTGTTGGATTTGGTGCTTCTGCTGCACCCAGTGGTGGATTTGCTGCTGCTGCTACAGGTGCTGGTGGATTTGCAGCCGCTGCCACATCTGCTGGTGGATTTGGAGCCGCTGCCACATCTGCTGGTGGATTTGGAGCTGCTTCTGCAGCTGGTGGTGGATTTGCTGCTCCAACTGCTGGAGGTTCAGGCTTTTCAGGTATGTAGCTCTGCTATATTTTGACCAAATCAGTCCTCTTTGATTGACATTTAAGTGAAATGTGAAGTTTTAAAGCAGCAAAGAGAAGTCGGTCCATTCTTAATTATGAAGAATCTTGTGAAAAAATGATGAAACTGTTTTGACGGTGTTTTTCTTTTGGAAAGTGACTGAGGAGTATTGTTCTCTCTTTTATCCATGGTACACAAGATACTGTGCGACTTAAATGATTTGAAATATTACCTATAATATTTGATGTAGTTACTTAACATGGTAATGATATGCTTGTTGACTTGATTTCTTCTGTTCTACTAAATTTTGAAGGTGGTGGTTTTGGAGCTTTTAGCAGCCAACAAAGTGGTGGTAGTGGCTTCCCTGCATTCGGTGGGAGTTCAGCTGCTGCAAGACCACCTTCCCAACTCTTCACCCAGATGAGGAAGTAGTTCCATGCACACAAATTCTGGAAAGAAAATTCTTAGGAAAGAAACAAAGGGGTAAATGGATGATGTGATAAATGTTTTACTTGTAGATTGTTGTATTCTGGTTCAGTTCACTTTTATGTTATGAAGTTAGTTAATCCGTGTTATTATTAGTTGTGGATGAAGCCTAGTAATGGGACTGACTCAATAGTGTTTCCTCTTTGCATTCTTTGTTGTGTATTTCATGTTACTTCTGCACTTGGCGAGTTGGAGCAACTGAACTTATCATACAGCTTTATCCATGTCTATCCTTCTCTCTATCTGGTTTGAGACTCTGGAAACTCATGTTTTCCCACTGCATTATCCCTTCTCTATCCCTCCTTTGGTTGGTACCTTAGATTCAATAAAACGTTCTTTCCTTGTTCTTTGGGGGTTTGCTCGAAGTGTAGAATTAAAAAAGAAAATTTCCTATATGTCAAGTAAGTAAATATATAAGAGTAGATTTTAGGTTGTGTAGAGCTCTCAATCAAGTTTTGTTGCAAAATTGTGATGAGATTGATGTGTCAACTGTTATCTCAAAGGCAGGGATTGAAGATAAAATCTGAGTTTCTAGGAGCAGGACATGAGCTCAGTGGAGAAGCTTCTGTTATTCAGGTAGGTGGAAGAAAAGACATAAGATGAATAAGAGAATCTCAGTAGTAACTTTGCAGTATATTCAATAGAAATGAGAAACAAACTAATTTGCTATTGACTTCTAACTAATTGAACAACCTGTAACTAATTGTTGATATGACAAAGCTAGCTAACTAGACCAACTATTTCATTTTTGTGCAGTTGAGGGCTCCCAAAAAAATTGAAGGTGACAAACAAGTTTAGCTACAAATTTATACAAGCTCAAATATGTGGGAGCAACAAATTAGACAAGTAAAGAAAACTAGAACAAAGAAATGGAAAATCATCCAAGGGAAAAGAGATTAAACTTATCAATGAGTCCATAATAAATATTCCATCCGTTTCACAAAGAATGACCTCCTTTCCTTTTTAGTCAGTTTCAAAAGAATGACCTCTTTCCTTTTTTGGTAATATTTTACTTTTTGCTTTCCACGTGGCGTGTTTAAGACCACAAGATTAAGGACAATTTTGTACATTTGACATAACTTTAATTTAGGGCCACAAGATTCAAAAGTCTTCTTTATTTACTTAAACTCCGTGCCAAGTCAAACCAGATCATTCTTTGTGAAACGGAGGAAGTAATATTCAATTTATATACATGATCTAATTTTTCGGTAAAGGTGTTCAGTTGATGAAAATATTTATTCTTTTATAATGCTATAATTATAAAGTTGAACTAATAGATGTATATTCTAATATGCTACATGCAGATTACCTGCAAAACAAAATTTGAAGTAAAGAGAGATGAAAAAAGATGAAAAATGAAATATCTCGGTAGTAAACTCAGGGTTAAAGCATAAATGAAGGTTACATCATTGAATACTACCAAATTAAAATTATGTATTATCAAAAATCTATCGTAGTCATTATGAAACTATATATTCATCAAAATGTAAGAATTTACATTGTGCTAACTTAATTAGAATAATAATAATAAGATCAAACTCAATTATCTAAGCTCACTGAAAGAAATAATAGATAACATCTGTAGAAAAAGTACCGTTTCTAAATAAAGCATAAGTGCTTAAATCTGTCGCCATATTTTTGCGAAGGCCTCTCAGTCTAAATATGAGCAAAATAAATAGCATTTGGAATATGGAGGAGTTAGTGTAGGGATATATATATATTAATCGTCCAGATTCTCCTTTTAATATTTTATTGAAATAAATCTCTTCCCTATGGTATAATATTGCAAACCCAAGAGCTAGATGATGAATATAATTTGTTTTGATAAAAGTGTATATAACTTAATTATTTTTCCTAATCGAAGCTCACTTATTTATACTATATTGGTAGTGTCAAAAGTTGAATGCAATACTGATGAGAAGCAAAGTTTCACTATAATCAAGTGTTCCATAGAAATCATTAACTTTGATTCAAATCTTATATTTATGTTCAAAATATATATTTAATATGTAAAATAATCTATATAAAATCTTGTAAGAAAAATAATTATAGTTTAAATTCGTAAATTAAAAATTATGAAACTACCGTTCTATCAATAATATAATATAACTTAACTTTAGCGAGTTATTTATCTTTTTTCTTTTCAAACAAGTAAATAATGAATTAAGTACTTACCAACCAACACATATAACTTAGGGGATGTTTGGTTTAAATGTCGTAAAATAATTTTTTGCTAGTTTTAATTAATAATTGAATACCAAGGATTTTGCATATATGAAGTTTTAAATTTCTACAAAAGAAAAAATTAATTAATTTTTTGAAAGCTCTTCTTTAACTTATTGAACTCAATGACATCATAATAAAATTTTGAAATCTGTGCACTATTAATATTAAAATTAAGCTATCTCTAAAATTACTCAGTCCTATCTGTATTTATCACCCAGACTCCATTTCTCACTATATATACAGAATCTATTGATATTCTCACACAAAAAACTCATTTATTTGCACTCTTCTCTCTTTGCTTCTCATATTTCTTCGAAGAAAACGAAAAAAAATGTTGATGCTGTGGCATAAACTGAAGAAGGCGCTCTCACTTAAGCGTAAGGATAACAATTCCCAGAATGAGACACACCATTCCAAATCACCTGCTATTTCTTCGTCGCCGTCCTCCTTGTCCCGTTTACCTAGCCCCACCGCACGATCATCCAAGGTCCGTTTTTCATTTCTCCTCTCTTTTTATTTTTGTTTTATTATTTTTTCATTTTCTCCCCTTTTTGTCTAAAATTCTCCATCCGTGTTTCCCTTTTTACTTTCCGACAACATTTAAATTGCGTCATGACTAAGAGTGGCAGATGGCAACAAACCAACAAAAAATTGTACTTTTTCTAAGTGAAATTTAATTATTATTCTTACTTAAGTACCATTTATTTGTAATTTGATTAAGATGACAAATGAGGTGGGGCAAAGCGCGGAATAAATCCACCTAAAATTATAAAGACTTCAATCCACCCACCCGCCCCCACCCCCATTTAGTGTGATTTGTTGTAAATCCTCCCTGTACAAATTACAATTTTTAGAAAAATATTTATTTAAACTCATATAAATTGCAATCTATCCTGCATAAATTTATGAAAAAATATAATTTGAACCCGTCCCTTCTTGTCGCATCTCATTCCCTAATTTTGATCTTAATTAGTTTTACTATTAGTTTCAATGTATCAATGAGAGTATATATTGAATTTTTGTTTACATTTTTTTCGGCATTGATTAGTGAACTAAAGAAATCCAATTTTACAATATAGTATTATCTTCCTTAATTTGCTTTTAACATCCATTTTAAAGGCAACAAGGTTATTATTCTTTTGAAGCTGAGATATAAATGGTTGACCTTTGTTGGATTTTACCATTACAAACATTTTAAGTTGATTTTTGTAATCAATTAAAACACTTATTAAAAAAAAAAATTAGTATTGAAAATGACCACTATTTTCATTTATTTATTTTATAAAAAAGAGCACTACTTTTTAGAACTTAAAAGAAGATAAACTTTAAGGATAATTTCAGAAATCTTCCTTTAAGTTTGACTCAATATATTGATCTCTCCGGTGATTTACAATATAATATTTATCTCCAGTAGTTTGAGTTTTCTTTAACATAATTATTTTTTATCCATTTTAATTAATTCAAAATAATTATAATTTTAATCAATATTATACATTTTTGGTTAATTAATTTTATTAGTACCTTTTCAGAAATAAAAGAATCATTAACTAAAAGAAGAAAATAACCTATATCTTGTTAAGTAGTTGATATGTGCTCAAGCTGATTCAAACACTCTTGTTAGGACCTAATGAGATTATTTTACTTTTATATTTGTGCCTTGTTGCCATGTAAATTGTACGAATTTTGAGTGAAGATTAGGGATTGTGTTGCTTTTGTATTCAATTATGTTGTTGTTGCAGGAAACATGTGTGATTTGCCTTCAGAGTATGAAAGCTGAGAAAGGTAAGGCCATATTTACTGCTGAATGCATGCATTCTTTTCACTTCAGCTGCATTGGTGAAAACGTTAAGCATGGGAACCTCCTTTGCCCCATCTGTAGATGCAAATGGAAGGAGATCCCTTTCCAATTTGCTACTGATGTTACTATAGTGCGTCGAATTCGGGTGCTTCGTCCTGTTAACCCCCTCCCCAGCACGTCCAATTTTTAGATGGGGGATCAAGCATTATAGTCGTCATTGGCTATAATATAGGTTCGGATGTTCAGCACTCAAGGCCGCGGTTAGTACAACTTCAGATCGGCCTTGGTAGTGTTATTGGTGGGTCCTCATCTTTCGAGGACGACCTATATACTTCATTCAGTTGTTACTGTTTCAGTTTTCAGACAGATAGAGTTAGCTAGGGGCTTGTCCTAGCAACTCATTTTAGTAGAGGCTTTCTTAGCTCCAGCTTATGTTTATTCAGATACTTGTTGTTCTGAGTTTAATAAACCTATTTCAGATTTAGCTTTTGCATCGGTATTTCAGTTCTATGTATTTATATCTTAGTGTCATGCTAGTCAATGGGTTAGCTTGGGGTCACTTGTGGTGCTAAGCACCATATTACGACTAGAGGGTAGTCTCGGGTCGTGATTTAGTGGGAGCATGAATGGATCAAAATTGACACTCTTGAACCAAACAATGTGCTTTGTCATAGAGAACTTGGGGCCTTCAGACCGGCTAGATATAGTTATGAATCAGTTGCCTTGTTCCATTCGTCCTTGCAATAGACAAAGGGCAGAGGCAGACGATATGTCAAATTTCCCTGTTCATACTTTTGGGTTCGGTTATGCTATATCTGATACCACATTTTCATTCATTGAATCGTTTGTTACTGTTCAAGATGCTTTGCACTGTGTATTGGTGGTCTGCTCAGTATATAAGACAAAAGATTCAACCCATAACCTGAAAGTCACAATTACAAAGCTACTTCAAAAAGAGTACAAGTCCCACAAGTGGACCAAAAATATACGTACTTGTCTCAAATCACAAAAGACTAGCCAAATAGTATAGAAGGAGACATGTACGATTCATTTGTGTCGTCCTCCTTGTCCCATTTCTCATCCCCACCATACGATTAACCAAAGTCCATTTTTCATTTTCTCCCATCTTTTTATTTTTTGTTTTGCTATTTTCCATTTCCCCCTTTTTGCCGGATATTCTCCATCATTGTTCCCCTTCTTACTTTCCGACAATCGCTAGATTGCTTCATAAGTACTGAGAGTGGTAGCTCACTAAAAACCAGAAAAAATTGTGCTCTTTCTAAGTGAAATTCAATTCGTGTTCTTACTTAATTATCTTTCATTTGTAGTTTTGACTATGATGGAAAATGAGGCGGGGCAGAGTAGGGCAGTTGTAATCCAACCAGGTTTTGTTTCAAATTTGTGATGAGGCTGATGTATCAAAGCTCTTCTTGCTATAAACGAAAAGATTAATACGACTCTTTAGACTCGTAAGAGAGTGTTATTTAAAAGACAGGATTTCGAGATAGAATCCAAGTTTCTAGCAGTTGGACAGGAGCTTAGCGGAGAAGCTTGAGCTATTTAGCTATGATGGAAGAAGAGAATTTCAGTAGTAATTTCTTGTATATTCAATTGATGATTTGATCGGTAATGATACAATGCCTTTTTTTTTAGAAATAAGAAAGAATCTAATTTGCTAATTGCTTCTAACTAATTCAGCTGCCCGTAACTAACTAATGATATGACGAATCTAAGTAACTTGACCGGCTGATTCATGATTTTTGTGTAGCAGAGGGTTCCAAAAAATTTGAGGGATACAAATATGTTTAGTTACAAATTTATAAAAACTCAAATATGCAGGAGCAGATAAACTAGACAAGTAAATAAACAAAATAAAATTAAAAAGGATAACACCAAAAACTAGACAAGGGAGAAACATAAACTAGCTAGTAGAAAGAATGGATAATCAATCTAAGGAGAAGAGATTGAACTCATAAATGAATCCATAACAAAGGAATATCCAAATGAGTTCACTAAAGAGATAAAAGGTATATAATTACGTAATCACTCAGCACGTAGTAACAAACTTATTCATCAAAATCTAGACTTATGAATTAAACTTTAGAATTAACAAGTTACAAAATACTTAAGGTAGCATATATGATTTTCATTTAGAACATGATTTTCATACCTTGCCATCTTTAGCGTATGGAGGATATATATGTCAACTAACATGTGAGTAGAGAAGTAGAAGCCATATGCCCCACAAAATGTAAAAGATAGAAAATATTTAAATTATCGTACCTCATGTAAATAAAATAAAAGTGGGACAAGGAGATTTCTTCAAATACTAGTAAATATGAGATTCTAAGGTTAAAACTTACAACATTAAGGAGTTAAAAGATATTTTAAAAACTATTAGAGGGTGACAGGGTAATTTGTTGAATTAGTAGATGAAGAAAACGTGATACTTTAAAACAGAATTTCCCACCAAAAAATCCAAACCATTAACTTCACACTTGAAAGTTGCAGTGAGATTGAGCACTCCAACTGATCAGAAAAGAAATTGTCATGGAGAAATCTGAGAAAGGAGAAGAGGTTTATCCGAAAGGAGTGTCTGTAGAGAAAGTAGAAGTTAATTGGAATGAAGTTGAGAAAACGGAAGCAACTCCAACTGATCAGAAAGAAATTGTCATGGAGAAATATGAGAAAGGAGAAGAAGTTTATCCTAAAGGAGTGTCTGTAGAGAAATTAGAAGTTAATTGGAATGAAATTGAGAACTCGTTTAGTCAGGATGTCGTGGGTCTTGTCCCGACTTCCATCTTTATCAGTTAGAGGCTTCATAGATAGTCAGTATAGTTGAGAAGTCTGTATTATTCATTTATTTTATTAAATATTTTAAAGACTTAAGTTGCCTATTTTATGGCAAGTTGTGATGAAATGAATATTGTATATAATTAGCTGATGTAGTTAGTTTGTTAATAAGTTTGTTAGTGAGCTAGTTACCAAGTAATTAATTTTCTGTTAGTTGTTAGCTGTGTATAAATAGAACTTTTGGGATAATGAGAAAGTAAGTCGGTTAATTCATTTTCCTCTGTATCTCTTTCATTCTCGATTCTTCTCTCAACTACTCTCACATGGCTAGTAAGCTCACATTCAATAAGTTGAATATATCATTTTTATTCTAAGTTGTTCATTTGAGTTAAAGTTTCCAAAAGTTGAGTTTATTGAATTTTATTCAGTTTTAAGCTTTTGCATGCTTAAGTTAGTCTTCCGCTTGTAGTCAGCCAGGATGATGGTTCGCTTGGGGACCAGCAATGGTTCTTGAGTGCCGGCCACGTCCAGGGTATAAACTCGGGTCGTGACAGAGAAGCAAAGAGAGAAAGAGTACAAACGAATAAGTTTTATTTTGTGAAATCGAATATTGATAACTTCTGTATATATAGTGAAAAGTGGAGTTTGGGTGATAAATAGAGTTGGGATTAAGTAATTTTAAAAATAGTTTAACTTTAAATATTAGTAGTGCACATCTTTTGAAATTCGAGAATTGGAAGATCAGTTGGTCACCGACGATAATTTACTCACCGGAAAACACAAATTCACCAGAAAATCATAAATTCATCACTCCGATTCGATTCGATAATGGCGAACGGAGCTGGAGCTAGAGTCGATTCCTCAGAAACTTCAAATCAGGAGAGGAATACCTCAATTCCAGAACAGATCGAGAGATTCACAGATATTCACCCCAGAAATCCTTTGTATCTGCATCCATCAGATACACCAGGTAGCATTTTAATTCCTCAACAGCTTACTGGTATTGAGAATTATACTGGATGGAGTAATTCCATGAGAGTAGCACTGTTAGCGAAGAATAAAATAGGTTTCATTGATGGAAATTGTCGAAAGGAACACTACAAAGGAGATCTAGAACATGAGTGGGAGAGGTGTAATGCCTTTGTGTTATCCTGTATCACCAATTCAGTTTTGAAAGAATTGGCCAATGGCCTGATGGTTTCATACAATGCACATAGTGTTTGGAAGGATCTGAAAGAGAGGTTCGACAAACGCAATCTAACTAGGATCTATCAGATTCACCGAGAAATTAGCACTATGAGTCAAGGAACATTCACTGTTTCCGAGTATTATTCTAAGTTGAGAAACCTCTGGGATGAATACGTGTCCCTAGTACCATTACCATCATGTGAGTGTGATAAATATAGAGTTTATGCAGAACACATGGAGAGGCAAAAGCTTATGCAGTTTCTGATGGGGTTAAGTGATAGCTTTGCTCAATCGAGAAGTCAGATACTCCTCATAGTTCCTAGTCCTAGCCTCAATCAAGCATATAACATGATTATGCAGGATGAAAGTCAGAGAATGCAGTCTAGTTTGATATCCAATTGTGTGTTGCCCCTACAGAAGTTAGAGATTCATGATCCTACTGCACTTGCCTCAGTTCACAACAATAAATCTAACCAGAGCACAGGGTTATACTGTGATCATTGCCACCTGAAAAATCACACAAGAGCTAATTGTTATAGGTTAATTGGGTACCCTCAACACTACAAGTTCACTAAGAAGAAAGGGGTAGATGACAGAAGTTTTAGGGATCAAAGCTCTGGCAATAACAGACCACAGAATTCTGGAGGAAATAGAAGGCCTCATGTGAATAATGTGGCTTGTATTGAGAACTAGGTCACCACTAGGGATCCTACTCCTGATAATAGTCCTTTTTGTCAAACTGTGCCAACATTTACTCCTGATCAATATAATCATCTGCTGAAACTGATTGACAAAGATTCTGCACCTCAGGAGATTTTATCCTACATGGCAGGTATTACCCGTAATGTTCCTTTGACATTCAATACATCCCATACTTGTTTTGCTACAGGTAATGATGCAGTTTCCTGGATTATGGACTCTGGGGCTACACATCACATGGTTGCTAGCAAGGATACACTACTCAACCCTACTCCTGCACATTCTGTTTCTAGCAGTGTGCATTTACCTAATGGACATTTACCATAATGTCCTTTACATTCCTCAATTCTCATATAACCTTTTATCTATTTCCAAACTAACTAAAGAACTGAACTGGTGTGTGTCTTTTTATCCCCATTTTTGCCTTTTTCAGGACTTTTGCACTGGCAAGGAGAGGGGGATTGGTAAGGAGAAAGGAGGTCTTTACATGCTCCCATCATCTACCAAGCAACCATCACGTTCCACTGCACTTCATTCCAGTTCCTCATTCAATTCAAATTCCTTATCCTCTCTTGATCCCTCTGTTTGGCATCTGAGACTTGGACATGCTCCTGTTGCTGTCCTCCAAAAGATTGCCTCTCTGAAGTCTATTTTCCAACATCAAGTTTTTCCTTCTTGTCATGTTTGCCCCCTTGCAAGGCAAACTAGATTACCTTTTCCTTCTAGTACTAAGAAAACTGTAGCTTCTTTTGAACTTCTTCATATGGATGTTTGGGGCCCTTATAAGCAATGTACTTACAATGGTCATAGATACTTTCTTACCATTGTTGATGACTATACACGAATGACTTGGATATTTTTGTTGAGATATAAAAGTGAAGTTGTGACTTTCATTTCAGCTTTCATTACTCTTATCAAAACTCAATTTTCAGCAACTGTTAAAACTGTTAGATCAGATAATGGCCTGGAGTTCTTCAACAACCAATGTCACACCCTTTTTTCTTCCTTAGGCATTATCCATCAAAGTACATGTGTGCATACCCCTCAGCAAAATGGCATTGCTGAGAGGAAACACCGACATCTTCTTGAGATGGCAAGGGCTCTCAGGTTTCAAGCTCATGTGCCCTTAAAATTTTGGGGGGAATGTGTTCTTACTGCTACTTTCTTAATCAATAGACTTCCTTCTTCTGTTTTAGCAGGAAAATCTCCTTATGAAGTCTTTTATAATCAAGTTCCTCACTTGCACTTTCTTAGAGTTTTTGGATGCTTATGTTATGCCACCAAACCAAATGTCACTGACAAATTCTCCTCTAAATCTATCCCTTCAGTTTTCATGGATTATTCCGACACTCAAAAAGGTTACTGCCTTTATGACATTGCTTCTGGTTCCTTTTTTGTCAACAGAGATGCTACGTTTCGAGAAACTGTTTTTCCCTTCAAACATCCTAAACACACTTTTCTTAATTCTCTTCCTCCATCTCATCCTTCTTGTTTTCCTACTCGTCTCCCTCCATTTCCTCATCCTACAGATGATTGCTTTCCTATTCCATCCTCTGATCCTCATCACACTTCTTCACCATTGTCTTCCTCATCTCCTGCCCTTGAAACCATTGCACCACCTATTTTGCCCCTTCCTTCTCTTGTCTCTCAAAGAAGATCATCTAGATCCATCAAACCTCCCATTTGGCACACTGACTATATCACCTCTTCCAAGACCCCACATCCTATCTCTACTTCCCTGTCATACTCTAATCTCACTCCTTCTTACAAGTCCTACCTTTCCACATTGTCCTCTTCCATGACTGAACCTTCTTCTTTTGCACAAGCTGCAAAGGACAGTGGTTAGATCCTTGCTATGGACCAAGAGATACAGGCCCTCAGTGACAACAACACTTGGGAAATTGTTGATTTACCTTTGGGCAAAGTGCCTATAGGTTGTAAATGGGTAATATAAAATACAAGTACAAAGCTGATGGTAGTGTTGAGAGGTATAAAGCCAGACTGGTTGCAAAAGGTTTCACTCAACAGGAAGGCTTGGATTATCATGACACTTTTTCTCCTGTTGTTAAAATGGTCACTGTCAGATGTGTTGTGGCTCTAGCTGCTCAGTTAGGTTGGTCCCTTTTCCAGATAGATGTCTACAGTGCTTTCCTCCAAGGTGATCTGGTTGAAGAAGTGTACATGACCCTGCCTCCCGGCCTTGGCAGCCAGTGGGAGAACAAAGTTTGTAGGCTGCTCAAATCCTTATATGGTTTAAAACAGGCCAACAGGCGTTGGAATTTGAAACTAACCAATGCTCTCACACACTCAGGGTTCACACAAAGCAAACTGGACTACTCACTGTTTACTAAAACAAATGCTACTGGTGGCATTGCAATCATTTTGGTATATGTGGATGATCTCTTGATCACTGGAAATAGTGAGAAAATAATTCAAGAAGCAAAAGACATCTTGCATCATAATTTCAAAATGAAAGATCTCGGAGAGTTAAGGTATTTCCTTGGCATTGAATTTGCAAGGTCAAAGGGTGGAATCTTAATGAATCAAAGGAGGTATGCTTTAGAGTTAATGTCAGAGTGTGGTTTAGCTGGAGCAAAACCAACTACAACTCCTCTTGAGTAAAATCAGAAACTGACAAGCCTAGAGTATGCCACTTAATTTAATATCACTGGTGATGCTGAGTTAGAGGATAGAAGAGTGTATCAAAGATTGATTGGGAGACTCCTATACTTAGCCATAACAAGGCCAGATATCTCATTTGCTGTGCAACATTTGAGCCAGTTTATGCATGCCCCAAAGAAGTCTCATTTTGATGCAGCAATACATGTAGTAAGGTACATTAAGGGGCAACCTGGTTTGGGGATTTTTATGAGCAGTACAAGGTCAGGCAGAATCAATGCCTTTTGTGATGCAGACTGGGCATCGTGTGTACTGTCCAGAAAATCTGTCACAGGTTTTGGTATTAAAATTGGTGAATCTTTGGTATCATGGAAGTCCAAGAAACAGAACACAGTCTCAAGGAGTTCAGCAGAAGCTGAGTACAGAAGTATGGCAACAACAGTGGCAGAATTAGTATGGTTGCAGGGGTTATTAAAGGAACTTGGTGCTCAGATTGACCTGCCTATAGAGCTCCATTGTGACAATAAAGCAGCTATGCAAATTGCTTCGAATCCCATGTATCATGAACGAACAAAACACATAGAAATAGACTGCCATTTCATCAGAGAAAGACTACAGGAGGGGCTTATCAAAACTACTTACATAGCAAGCAGAGAACAAATGGCAGACATCTTCACCAAGGCTTTGGGAAAGCAGTTGCACAGTGATATGTTGTTCAAGTTGGGAATGTTGAACATATTCCATCACCCAACTTGAGGGGGAGTGATGAAATGAATATTGTATATAATTAGCTGATGTAGTTAGTTTGTTAATAAGTTTGTTAGTGAGTTAGTTACCAAGTAATTAATTTTCTGTTAGTTGTTAGCTGTGTATAAATAGAACTTTTGGGATAATGAGAAAGTAAGTCGGTTAATTCATTTTCCTCTGTATCTCTTTCATTCTCGATTCTTCTCTCAACTACTCTCACATGGCTAGTAAGCTCACATTCAATAAGTTGAATATATCATTTTTATTCTAAGTTGTTCATTTGAGTTAAAGTTTCCAAAAGTTGAGTTTATTGAATTTTATTCAGTTTTAAGCTTTTGCATGCTTAAGTTAGTCTTCCGCTTGTAGTCAGCCAGGATGATGGTTCGCTTGGGGACCAGCAATGGTTCTTGAGTGCCGGCCACGTCCAGGGTATAGACTCGGGTCGTGACAGAGAAGCAAAGAGAGAAAGAGTACAAACGAATAAGTTTTATTTTGTGAAATCGAATATTGATAACTTCTGTATATATAGTGAAAAGTGGAGTTTGGGTGATAAATAGAGTTGGGATTAAGTAATTTTAAAAATAGTTTAACTTTAAATATTAGTAGTGCACATCTTTTGAAATTTTATTAAGGTGTCATTCGGTTTAATAATTTAAAAAGAGGATTGAAAAATCAATTAATTTTTTTCTTCAGTAAAAATTTAAGTATGTATATATACTTGATACGTGCGTTACACATCTATTCCAATCTAGCTCTAATTTAAAAAAAATTAAGTTATATGCACTTCTATAAAAAAATAAATTATATTCATCTACTCTTGGGTTGCAATATTATACTAGGGAAGGTATTTATTTCAAATAAATATATATAAAAAATATCTGGACACCCTCTTTTAATAGCACCCTCTTAAAAGTCTGAAGAGTCGTTTTAGTCTTTTCGACTTTAATAAAAGGAGCTTTGACACATCAGCCTCATCGCAAATTTGCAACAAAAGGTTGCCTTGAAACTGTTCTGTCCTACCCCGCCCTTCCATGCCCCTCCTCGTTTGCTATCATAATCAAAACTACAAATGAAAGATACTTAAGTAAAAACAAGAATTGAATTTCACTTAGAAAGAACACAATTTTTGCTAGTCTTTCGCCGGCTGCCACTCCCAGTAATGAAGCAATCTAGCGGTTGTCGGAAAGTAAGAAAAGGAACAGGTATAATGAATGTCCGGCAAAAAAGCTGTGTACAAAAAATAGCAAATAAAAGATAAAAATATAGGAGAAAATGAAAAACGAACCTTGGATAATCATGTGGTGGGGCTGGGAAATGGGACAAGAAGGACGACGACTAAGGAATAGCAAGTGAATTGGAATGTTATGTTCAATCTGGGAATTGTTATTCTTAGGCTTCAATGAAAGTGCCTTCTTTAGTTTTTTTTCTTTTTGGTTTTTCACCCGCTGTCTGGAGCCCACATTGGAGCTCCGACTTATATGGATCGTGCTCTCCATAACCCATTCGGGTGTGACATCCCAACATGATTTTCTCCATACCCAGGGTTCGAAACTGAGACCTCTGGTTAAGGGTGAAACACTCCCACCAGTGCACCACAACCCATGTTGGTGCATTCTTTAGTTTGTACCACACCATTAACATGTATTTTTTTTTCCAGAGAAGGATGAGAAGAAAAGAGAGAAAGAGTGCAAATGAATCGAATGTTGATGACTTATGTATATATAGTGAGAAGTGGAGTTCAGGTGATAAATAGAGATGAGATTGAGTAATTTTAGAGATAGTTTAACTTTAATATTAGTAGTGCACATCTTTTAAAATTTTATTAAGGTGTCATTAGGTTTAATAATTTAAAGAACAAGATTGAAAAATCAATTAATTCTTTTCTTCAGTAAAAAATTAAGTATGTATATATACTTAACACGTGTGTTACACGTGTATGCCCATCTAGCTCAGATTAAGAAAAAAATTGAGTTATATGCACTTATATATTTATTAATTAATATATATATATATATATATAAATATTTGCTTACTCATGGGTTGCAATATTATACTAGGGAAGGATGAGAAGCGAAGAGAGAAAGAGTGCAAATGAATGAGTTTTTTATTTTGTGAACTCAAATGTTGATGACTTCTGTATATATAGTGAGAAGTGGAGTTTGGGTGATAAATATAGATGAGATTGAGTAGTTTTAGTGATAGTTTAACTTTAATATTAGTAGTGCACATCTTTTAAAATTTTATTAATGTGTCATTGGGTTTAATAATTAAAAAAACAAGATTGAAAAATCAATTAATTTTTTTCTTCAATAAAAATTTAAGTATTTATATATACATGACACGTGTGTTACATGTGTGTACCTATCTAGCTCAGATTAAGAAAAAAATTAAGTTATATGCACTTTTATAATTAAAAAAATCATATTCGTCTACTCTTGGGTTGCAATATTATACTAGGGAAGGTATATATTTCAAATAAATATCAAAAAGAGAATCTGGAAACTCTCTTTTAATAACACCCTCTTACGAGTCTAAGGATTCGTATTAATCTTTTCGGCTTTAGTAAAAAGAGCTTTGACACATCAGCCTCATCGCAAATTTGCAACAAAACGTTGCACTGTTATAACCCGCCCTTCCTTGGCCCTCCTCATTGCTATCGTAATCAAAACTACAAATGAAAGATACTTATGTAAGAACAAGAATTTAATTTCACTTAGAAAGAACATAATATTTTGCTGGTCTTTCGCCAGCTATTACTCTAAGTGATGGAGCAATCTAGCGGCTATCGGAAAGTAAGAAAAGGAACAAGTATGGATAATATCCGGCAAAAAAGGTGGGTACGGAAAATAACAAACAAAAATAAAAATTCAGGGGAAAATGAAAAAAAGGACCTTAGATAATTGTGTGGTGGGATTGGGAAATGGGACAAGAAGGACGACAACTAAGGAATAGCAGGTGAATTTGAATGTTAAGTTCAATCTAGGAATTTTAAACCTTAGGCTTAAATGAAAGCGCCTTCTTCAGTTTGTGCCACACCATTAACATTCTTTTTCTTTTTCTTCAGAGAAAGATGAGAAGCAAAGTGAGAAAGAGTGCAAATGAATGATTTTTTTTTTTGTGAAATCGAATGTTGATGACTTCTGTATATATAGTGAGAAGTGGAGTTTGGGTGATAAATAGAGATAAAACTGAGTAATTTTAGAGATAGTTAAACTTTAATATTAGTAGTGCACATCTTTTAAAAATTTTATTAAGGTGTCATTGGGTTTAATAATTTAAAGAAGAGGATTGAAATATCAATTAATTTTTTTCTTCAGTAAACATTTAAGTATGTATATATACTTGACACGTGCGTTACACGCGTATGACAATCTAGCTCTGATTAATTAAAAAATTAAGTTGTATGCATTTTTATAAGATTTTTTTTTATTTGCATCTACTCTTGGATTGCAATTTTATATTAGGAAAGATATTTATTTCAAATAAATATCAAAAAGAGAATCTGGACATCCTCTTTTAATAATACCCTCTTACGAGTCCAAAGAATTGTATTAATCTTTTCAGCTTTAGGTAGAAGAGCTTTAACACATCAGACTCATAGCAAATTTTCAACAAAACGTTACCCTGGAAATGCCCTGTCCTACGCCTCCCTTCCCTGACCCTCCTTTTTTGGTATCGTAGTCAAAACTACAAATGATACTTAAGTAAGAACAAGAATTGAATTTCACTTAGAATAAAGAACACAATGTTTAGTTGGTCTTTCGTCAGTCAGTGATGGAGCAATCTAGCGGCGGTCGGAAAGTAAGAAGAGGAATAAGTATGGTGAATATCAGACAAAAAAGGTGGGTACAAAAAATAGCAATAAAAAAAATAAAAATTTAGGAGAAAATGAAAAACATGACCTTGGATAATCGTGTGGTGGGATTGGGAAATGGGATAAGAAGGACGACGACTAAGGAATAGTAGGTAAATTAGAATGTTATGTTCAATCTGGAATTTTTAACCTTAGACTTAAATGAAAGCTTCTTCTTTAGTTTGTACCACACCTTTAACATTCTTTTTTCTTTTTCTTCATAGAAAGATGAGAAGCAAAGAGAGAAAGAGTGCAAACGAATGAGTTTTATTTTGTGGAATCGAATGTTGATAACTTCTGTATATATAGTGAAAAGTGGAGTTTGGGTGATAAATAGAGATGGGATTGAGTAGTTTTTGAAATAGTTTAACTTTAAATATTAGTAGTGCACATCTTTTAAAATTTTATTAAGGTGTCATTGGGTTTAATAATTTAAAAAGAAGATTGAAAAATCAATTAATTTTTTTCTTCAATAAAAATTTAAGTATTTATATATATTTGACACGTGTGTTACACGTGTATGCCAATCTAGCTCTAATTTTTTTTTTAAAATTAAGTTAAATGCACTTCTATAAAAAAATAAATTATATTCATCTACTCTTGGGTGTCAATAATATACTAGGGAAGGTATTTATTTCAAATAAATATCAAACAAATTTTTTGGACACCCTCTTTTAATAACACCCTCTTACAAGTCTGAAGAGTCGTTTTAATCTTTTTGACTTTGATAAAAGGAGCTCCGACACATCAGCTTCATCGCAAATCTGCAACAAAATGTTGCCCTAAAACTGTCCTGTCCTACCCCACCCTTCCCTGCCCCTCCTCGATTGCTATCGTAATCAAAACTACAAATGAAAGATACTTAAGTAAAAACAAGAATTGAATTTCACTTAGAAAGAACACAATTTTTGCTAGTCTTTCGTCGGCTTCCACTTCCAGTAATGAAACAATCTAGCGGTTGTCGGAAAGTAAGAAAAGGAACAAGTATAAAGAATATACGGCAAAAAGCTGTGTACGAAAAATAGCAAACAAAAAATAAAAATTTAAGAGAAATTAAAAAGTGGACCTTGGATAATCGTGTGGTGGGGCTGGGAAACGGGACAAGAAGGAAGGCGACGAAGGAATAGCAGGTCAATTATATTTGGATGTAATGTTCAATTTGGGAATTTTTAACCTTAGGCTTAAATGAGAGCGCCTTCTTCAGTTTGCGCCACACCATTAATGTGTTTTATGTGAAATTGAAGGTTGATGACTTCTGTATATATAGTTAGAAGTTGAGTTTGGGTGATAAATAGAGATGTGATTGAGTAATTTTAGAGATAGTTTAACTTTAATATTAGTAGTGCACATCTTTTAAAATTTTATTAAGGTGTCATTGGGTTCACAAATTTAAAGAAGAGCTTTCAAAAATCAATTAATTTTTTTCTTTTGTAAAAAATTAAGTATATATGTATATACTTGACATGTGTGTTGCACGTGTATGCCAATCTAGCTCCGATTAGAAAAACTAAGTTATAATTAATTCACTTTTATAAAAAAAAATTATTTTCATCATCTACTCTTGGGCTGTAATATTATACTAGGAAGATATTTATTTTAATAAAATATTAAAAGGAAAATTTAGACGGTTGTTTATATATATATATATATATAAAGTAAAGAATCCCTAATCATATGCTCATAATTACACCGTCATTATTCCCATTATTGTCCAATAACA
This sequence comes from Solanum tuberosum, assembly GCF_000226075.1. Lineage (NCBI taxonomy): Eukaryota > Viridiplantae > Streptophyta > Magnoliopsida > Solanales > Solanaceae > Solanum > Solanum tuberosum. The sequence continues at coordinate 322,766 of NW_006239367.1, forward strand.
CTAGTCCTCAACAAATTGATTTTTTTCTTCCTTCATCCATTTAGTATATACGGCAACAGTTATTGAAAGTATAGGTATAATACATATTAAAGGTTGAAGCTTAAAGGGGCTATATTACCTGGTGGTAGATCTCGTGCCAATGGCGCAACAGGTAAAGCATCTCGACCTAATTTTTCTTTTCTTTTCAAAAATAATTATGTATTAAAACTAATAAACCCTACTAACTTATTTCTAATACATGGGGCAAATGGCATAGGGTTTTAAATAAGGGAAAATTGTATATAATAACAAATTATTAATTCAAATTAAATGCTATAAATATAGTTTGATTTAATTGTACCTCATAGCAAATTGTTGCTATTTCACCTCTCACTTGGTGAATCTCGCTCGCCACTCTCGTTCTCTTCCTCGCCTCTCATGTTTTTTATACAAACGCAAGTGTATAAAGTGCGTTTGTGTTTGTATAAAGCGAGAGAAAATTGTATATATAAATATATTTTCGTTCCCCTCTCCCAGATCTCGCTCGCTCACTCGTCTCTCTCACTTTATACAATTGATCTTTTTGTATATGTATACCAAAACAGATTATACAACTGCTTTCTTTTGTTTATGTATAGCGGAATATACATATTTATGTTTGTTATGGAGCGCAATTATGCAAACTTTGATATAACATACAAATATGAATTTTGTGTTTGCTATATGTGAAAGTTGCTCTATAAAGTATGAAGTGACCCATTGAAAACATTTTTAAATGTGCTTTTTTGAGTTATAAGTATGGATCAAATCGTTTTATGTGTTTTGTCATCTCATGCATGAAGAATTGACAAATTTAATAGACTAGTTTGTCCAGTTCATATTTATGCATTTTTTCGAGTTCATGCACATCCATACTAAATAGATTACTACGAGATTTTACTAATATATATGGTCAAATCATTTTATCATGGATTTCATCATGCTTAAGCATAAAAGGTGAATTCAAATCATATATATTGCCTAAGTATTTCGGAACTTTTTAATTCTAGTTCACAAGTCTAGATTTTGATGAATAAGTTTGTTACTATTTGGTGAGTAGGGATGGCAATGGGGCCGTGCGGGGTGGGGTGGGACGGGTTGAGCTTAATTCGCAATTTTTTTAATCCGCACTGCCCCACCCCACATAACAACTTTTTTCATTTTCAACCAGCCTCATCCCGCTCTGCATA
>NW_006239367.1:323999-358119 GCF_000226075.1 Solanum tuberosum
CCCCCCACATGAATCTGCCCCACATAACTTTTTTTATTTTTTTTTCTAGTTAAGTTTGATACTAAAATAAAATTCATAACAATAAATTCTTTTTTGCATTAAGTTGTATTAATTTAATAGAATAGTGACTTAAAAATTACTTTTTAGGGGTTAATTGGAAAACATGTTAGAAATTGTATTTTTTTTATTGAACCATTTTCATTTACTATCTCGAATATTTTAGTAGATTTATAGAAATTATCTTAATAAATAATGCGCTATCACTCTTATAACATGTAAAAAAAGTTAAAATTAAATTTGAACCCACATAAAATCACATATACTCGCAACCCACCCCGCCCCGCATTAATTTTTAAAAAACCCACATCAACCCGCCCCACATCCCACCCGCGCTGCACAACCTTAAACCCACCCCGCCACATATAGTCTTAAACTCACCCCGCCCCGCATCCGCCTCACCCCATTGACATCCCTATTGGTGAGTGCTTAGGCAATATCCCTTTTTATCTCTTTAGTGAACTTTGGATTTCCCTTGTTACGGACTTTATGAGTTCAATCTTTTGTGTTATCCATTCTTTCTTCTAGCTTTATTCGGTGACATTACACCAAATGGATTAGATTTTGTAGAAACTGGAGTGGCGGCAGTTCCAATACCTCTGGCACTAAGCCCAGTTTAAAGCCTTTCCTTACTCGATAAGTTTATCCATGAAATTATTCAAACTAGCATATCTCTTAGAATACGAAGATTTAAGTGGCCCATGACAAACTAAATTAAAGATATATCAGTCTTCTTCCAACTCCATCAAGTTTGCATCATTTCGAGTTCAGAGTATAAAGTTATGACCATTTTACTATAAAATCGTTAGTATGAGAATTCTATCCAGATTCCATGAACTGGCAACTACGAGTCATGAAACTTGCTTTTGAAATTTAATCAGAGGATCAAAATTTTCACCTGAATTCCACGGATCCAATCCACGAGCTGTGGATCATTTTATGGGCCGTAAAAGGGTCCGTAGACTCTGCATGTTATCTGTATATCATGTATATAAGTTGTATACCAAAGTTTCAGATTTCATTAAAACGATTTTAGGTTTCTTTTCTCAGTTTCACCCCTTTGTCGACCCCAACAGCCCCAAAAGTTCTCTTCAACCATATTAAGAGCCCGTTTGGATTAACTTAAAAAAAATTGCTTTCTAAAAAGTCAAACTTAAATAACTTATGAGTTAAAAAATGAAAAGGAGGGTTTAAGGTATGTAAAACAATCATAGTGAGGAACTAAGTTCTTCCTCATGCCATACAAATACAGTTCCAATTAGTAAGATCAAAACTAGGGGTTTTCACGGGTCGGTTTGGATCGGTTATTGGTCAAAACTAAAATCAAACCAACTTAACCGGTTTTAAAATTATCAAATCAAACCAAACCAAATATAATATACATTTATCGGTTTGGTGGTTATCGGTTTCGATTTGGTTTGGTTCGGTTATTCGGTTATTAACCATACACAAAAATAAAATAAAAACAATTTATTCAAAATGTGAAAAAAGTGACAACAATCCATTCAAAATGAAAAATAGTTAGAATAACTTAAATTACTGAACTTTCACTGAATTTACTATCAATAAAGCTTTAAAATTCACTATATTGGCCTAGAAGGAAGAGACAATAACATTTTCAGTTCACAAAGAATTGTCATAGACACTCATATACATGAAATCAATAAGATAAATATTTCATCTTGGTGATTTTTCCTTTCAATAAGTAAATTATAAAGAAATTTTAATGAAAATTTGTATAATATCTTTAAAATTGTTTATAAAAACAATATATTAAGTATATTTATTAATAAAATATATGTATATAATTCATCGGTTCGGTTCAATTTATTTCTTCGGTTTTTTTCGAATTAAAAACCATAACCAAACCAAATACTATCGATTTTCAAAAATCTAAAAACCAAAATCAAAACCAAACCCAAAATAAAATCGGTTTTATTTTATCGGTTTGGTTCGGTTTTTCGGTTTTGATCGGTTTTTATCCAAACCGTGAACACCCCTAGTTTTCACCTTCAAGCTTCAAATTCAACGATTCAACCAAGGTTTTCCCTTTCAGGTATGTGAGATGTCATTAATGAGTATCCCTTCACCCATTGAGTCCCAAAGAAAAAACCTTCAAGTTCTGGTGTGTCTCACTTGCGACCACAAGGGTAACAGTTGCAATAAGGGAAACCAGGCTGACATTTGCAAAAATTGGAGTAGAATCAGCAAAAGCAACGCATTATGTGCAATTGCGACACTTTTAGCTGAGGATTGGTTCGTAAATGCGATGAGCTTACAGTAACAAACGATTCAATGAATGAAAATGTGCCTTTTGATGCATCAGAAATAACATACAGTGATACAGAGCAGAAGAATCATGGTCTGAACTGAACCCAAAAGTATGAACAAGGAAACTTGACATATCCTCTACCTTACCTCTGCCTCTGCCTCTGCCCTTTGTCAATGTAAGGACGAATGGAACAAGGCAACCGATTCATAGCTAGCCGGTCTGAAGGCCCCAAGTTCTCTATGACAAAGCATATTATTTGCTTCAAGAGAGTCAATGTTTATCCATTCATACTCTCACTATGTCACAACCCGAGACTACCCTCTAGTCGTAATACAGTGCTTAGTGCGACAAGTGACCCCTAGCTAACTGATAGACTAGCATGACACTAATATATAAATACATAGAACTGAATACCGATGCAAAAGCTAAAATCTGAAGTAGGTTTATTAAACTCAAAACAACAAGTATCTGAATAAACATAAGTTGGTGCTAATGTGACTGTTTTAAAGCCTCTACTGAGATGAGTTGCTAGGACAATCCCCTAGCTAACTCTTAATGTCTAGAAAACTGAAATAGTAACAACTGAATAGAATATATAGATCGTCCTCGAAAGATGAGGACTCACCAATAACACTAACTAAACCGATCTGAAGTTGTACTAACCGCGGCCTGAGTGCTGAATACCCGAACCTATATTATAGCCAATGACGTCTATAATGCTTGAGCCCCCATCTGAAAATTGGACGTGCTGGGGAGAGGGTGGAAATACTGTTGGTAAAGGACGAGAGCGGTTAACACGATGAAGCACCCGAATTTGACGCACTATAGTAACATCAGTAGCAAATTGGAAAGGGATCTCCTTCCATTTGCATCTACAAATGGGGCAAAGGAGGTTCCCATGCTTAACATTTTCGCCAATGCAGCTGAAGTGAAACGAATGCATGCATTCAGCAGTAAATATGGCCTTACCTTTCTCAGCTTTCATACTCTGAAGGCAAATCACACATGTTTCCTGCAACAACAATATAATTGAATACAAAAGCAACACACTAATCTTCAATCAAAATTCGTACAATTTACATGGCAACAAGGCACAAATTTAATAGTAAAATAATCTCATTAGGTCTTAATCTCATTTTTTTTTAAAAATAATCGTACAATTTTCCTAACATCTATTATTCTTTGTGAAAATGTTGTTTGAACCTGCTTGAGCGCACATCAACTACTTAGCAAGATATAGGGTATTTTTTTCTTTTAGTTAATGATTCTTTTATTTCTGAAAAGGTACTAATAAAATTAATTAACCAAAAATTTATAATATTGATTAAAATTATAATTATTTTGAATAATTAAAATGGTTAAAAATAATTATAAAAAAAAAAAACTCAAAATAGGGGAGATAAATATTATATTGTAAATCACTGCAGAGATCAGTGTATTGAGTCAAACTTAAAGAAAGATTTCTGAAATTATCCTTAAAGTTTTTCTTCTTAAATTCTGAAATTAAAGTTTTTCTTCTTAAATTCTGAAAAGTAGTGGTCTTTTTCATAAAATAAATAAATGAAAGATTGTGGTCATTTTCAATAATAAATGTTTTAATTGATTGCAAAAATCAACTTAAAATGTTTGTATGGTAAAATCCAACAAAGGTCAACCATTTATATCTTGCTTCAAAAGAACGATAACCTTGTTACCTTTAAAATGGGTGTTAAAAGCAAATTAAGGAAGACAATATTATACTAATCAATGAAAGATAGTGGTCATCTTCAATACTTACAATAATAATTAAAAAAAGGTGTTTTAATTGATTACAAAAATCAACTTAAAACGTTTGTATGGTAAAATTCATTAACGGTCAACGTTTTATACATATCTCGCCACAAAAGAATGATACCCCTGTTGCTTTTAAAATGGGCGTCAAAAGCAAATTAAGGAAGACAATATTATATTGTAGAATTGGATTTCTTTAGTTCACTAATCAATGCCATGAAAATGTAAAAAATAATAATTCAATATATACCCTCATCGATGCGTTGAAAGTAACAGTAAAACTAATTAAGATCAAAACTAGGGAATGAGAGGCGACAAGACGGGATAGGTTTAAATTATATTTTTTCATAAAATTTATGCAGAACAGATTGCAATTTATATGAGTTTAAATAAATATTTTTCTAAAAATTGCAATTTATGCGGGAGGATTTACAACAAATCATGATATATGGGGGTGGGGGCGGGCGGGTGGATTGAAGTCTTTATAATTTTAGGTGGATTTACTCCGCAACTATCACGCCCCGCCCCGCCTCATTTGTCATCTTAATAAAAACTACAAATAAAGGGTACTTAAGTAAGAACAAGAATTAAATTTCACATAGAAAGAGCACAATTTTTTGCTGGTTTGTTGCCATCGGCCACTCTTAGTGGTGAAGCAATTAAATGTTGTCGGAAAATAAAAAGGGGAACATGGATGGAGAATTTTAGACTAAAAAGGGAGAAAACGAAAAAATAGTAAAACAAAAATAAAAAGAGAAGAGAAATGAAAACGAACCTTGGATGAATGTGCAGTGGGGCTGGGTAAATGGGACAAGGAGGACGGCGACAGAGGAATAGCTGGTGTATTGAAATGGTATGTCTCATTCTGGGAATTGTTATCCTTACGCTTAAGTGAGAGCGCCTTCTTCATCTTGTACCAAGCCATCAACATTTTTTCTTTTTCTTCGAAGAAAGATGAGAAACCAAGAAAGAAAGAGTGCAAATGAATGATTTTTTGTGAGATTCAATGTCGTTGGGTACTGTATTTATAGTGAGAAGTAGAGTTTGGGTGATAAATAAAGATAGGTTTGAGTAATTTTATAGATAATTTAACTTTAATTTAAGTAATGCGCGGATTTCAAAAATTTATACATTGTCATTGAGGTCAATAGTTTAAAGAAGAGATTCCGAAAAATTAATTAATTTTTTTTCTTTGTAAAAATTAAAGAGTTCATATATATAAAATCTTTTTCAATTATTAATAAAAATTAGCAAAAAATCATTTTACGATATTTAAACCAAACACCCCTAAGTTATACGTGTTGGTTGGTAAGTAGTTAATTCATAATTTACTTATTTGAGAAGAAAAAAGATAACTAACTCGCTAAAGTTAAGTTATATTATTGTTGATAGAAACGGTAGATTAATAATTTTTAATTTATGAATTTTAAACAATAATTATTTTTCTTACAAGATTTTATATAAATTATTTTACATATAAAAATTATATTTTAAAGATAAATATAAGATTTGAATCAGAGCTAATGATATTTTTGTGGAACACTTGATTATAGCGAAACTTTGCTTTTCATCAGTATTGCATTATACTTTTGACACTACTAATATAGTATAAATAAGTGAACTTCGATTAGGAAAAATAATTAAGTTATATACACTTTTAACAAAACAAAGTATATTCATCATCTAGCTCTTGGGTTTGCAATATTATACTAGGGAAGAGATTTATTTCAATAAAATATTAAAAGGAGAATCTGGACGGTTAATATATATATATATACCCCTACACTAAATAAACTTTTTATAAAATATCTAATTAAATGACCGTTTTACCTTTCATGCAAGTATGTTTTGTGCACTATTGTAAATCTAAATTCATTAAAATAGTAAAACTGAAGTCATAGAAAATAATTAAAGAAAATGGATGCAGTGATTGGATCATGCTAAGAAACTTAAAAGATTTAATATATTTATTTGTCCAACATTTCCTATTCTTATACTTACTTATTTCTCCAACATATTCCAAATGCTATTTATTTTGCTCATATTTAGACTGAGAGGCCTTTGCAAAAATATGACGACAGATTTGAGCACTCATGCTTTATTTAGAAACAATACTTTTTTTATTCTTATCTATTATTTCTTTCAGTTAGCTTAGATAATTGAGTAGTGATTTTAATTTTGTTATTCTAATTAAGTTAGCAAGATGTAATTAACTTACATTTTGATGAATATGTAGTTTCATGATGACTACGAAAGATTTTTGATAATACATCATTTTAATTTGGTAGGATTCAAAGATGTAACCTTTATTTATGCTTTAACCCTATGATTACTACCAAAATCTTTTCATTTTTCATTTTTCATCTTTCTCTTTTCTCCAATTTTTGTTTTGCAGGTAATTTGTATGTATCATATTAGAATATACATCTATTAGTTGGACATTATAATTATAGCATTATATAAGAGTAAATATTTTCACCTTTCTTTTCATTTGGGAAGAGATACTCTTTATCATTTTAATTTTTCTTGACAAGAAATGAACATATATTCCTGTTTCATTATAAAAAAAATTTCAATACATTGGTAATTTGTAAAATTTGTGGCAAATTTAGATAGGATATACGTGCAATTTTAGTTAATCCATTCAATCTCTCTTGAGACATTGTTAATCTTAAATAAGAATAATCAATTTTAGTTTCAAAAAAGTTCTTTCGGCTGAGTCAACGGTTACCGGAATTGTTAACACTATTCTATAAGCAATATATGTATTTGGAAAAGAATCAAGTCTTTTTATTTGATTGAGTATCTTCATTAGATCATTTTCTTCTACTTATATTATTTCTCTTAACACTCTTAATTAAAAAAATAAATCTAAACTATCAATAGCATAATAACTATTATGTGTTAAAGAAAGTTTAAGGTTAAGACAATGTTTTTTTTTTTAAAATTCTCATCATCTAGTGATCTCAATTTACCACTAAATAAGAAACCACAAACATTTTCATATGCTTTAATGGGTTCAAATCTATTTTGAACTGAAAAAAGCATAAAGTAATCAACTCTAATTTCAAGGGACTTAGTGATTTCGTTATCAATATTTTCATAACATTATTTTTTACGAAATTCAGGTTCTATATTCATCTCATAAACAATTTATATAGTAGAAATCATAACACTCATAGTATATATAATATTTTTAAAAAAACAATGGGGGACCCCAAGCAATGACTTTTGTGACCTAGGGGTTGAGACGCCAGAGAGAACAATACTCCCCAGTCACTTTCAAAAACAAAAGCAAAATTGGGGTGGTTGTATCAGCTGACAACAAAATGATGCTGGTCGAAATAACTCACTGCCGAAAGCTGTACTTGTAAATAAGGAGTTTGTTGGAGATGAAGCTTTATTCGGTGACATTACACTAAATGGATTAGGTTTTGTTGAAACTGGAGTAGTGGCAGTTCCAATACCAAACCCAGCCAACTTACTCTTCCAAGTTCTATTCATCCTCATGGGCGACAACATCTGAAAAACAACACTTCACTGACGGTGAAAAGAAAATTCTAAGATAAAACCTGAACCGTACTTTATATGCATATAAGATCATACCGAATGATTCCTAATTGCTCATGTGTGTTAAGGTTCATTCTTAAGTGTAGTAAATCTATTGGAAGTGATTTAGGGTCAATCTATACAAATTTTAAGTCTTGTTAAATTAAGAACTCAATTCTAGAGTTCCAGACTATTTTTTTTAATGAAATTTGGCCATGCCTTTTATTGCATAGTGTAAAAAAACATAATACAATTCATTTGGGCCTAATTCTCAATCAAATTCAACACGAAATATACAAATAAAAAATGAAAGGGGGTCCATCCCAATCAAGCAACTCTCATTCTATAAAAGACAAGACCCTAAAAATTAGGGATCCCTATGATCACCTTATGCCACGCTCCGAGGCTACCTCCTGGACGCGGATACGCAGCCTAGGATCACGAGTGATCTCAAGCTAACCCTGCTGGCATAACATAAGCATACTATGATAACAAAACTGATGCAGAAGCTTAAATGTCATGAAAATGAAAGTGATGGGGGATACCCATTCTATATCTGAATATATGAAAACTGCGAGTTTGAGTACAAAAGAGAAATCAAACTCTAAGACTAAAGCTGAAACTAACTATGTCTGAAATAAGCCTCTAGACTGACTAGAAATGTTGGGACATGCCCCAACTAGATCTAGCAAAACTGAAACTAAAAACTAAAAGCGATAAAGATAAACATGTCACTAGTCCTCGAAGAATGAGGACTCGCCACTGATGTTGCTGAACTGAAGATCGGGAATCGATCTAAGAGTGATCTGGATGCTGAGGACCTGAACCTACATCACGAGAAGATGTAGCGCAACGTATGCGTTAGTACTTGAAAGGTACAGAGCATGCAAGATAGAGTAAAGATGAAATAAACATATAACTGAACAAGCAATAAAGTAAGAGTGTAACCTGAACATGATATAGATACTGAGTACTGAGCTAACTGAATGCAATGACCATTTTATAACATGCTAAGACTGAATACTGACTGTACTGAAATATGGTCAATGCAATGGAATATGACTGAACTGTGAGAGCTACTAATAACCGATAATAAAACCACATGAGCTAAATGTGGAGTCCGATGTATACTCCCCATCGAGAGGTCCCAATATACCCGACCAAAGGTATAGAGGCATGCTTGTGTGATCACTAAAATGATGCCCACAGAGGGGACTTACAACCTACGTGGCTCGTAGTTCTGGGACTATTCGGGTACACTGAACCCTAGTCCAACTCGGTATTATGCTACTCCTAATGGATTAAGTGATTAATATATTATGACTGAATTTCTTTGATTCACTGGATAGCTCAAAATGACATATGAACTGAGAATGCACATTAATAAACTGATAATGACACATTCATATACTGAGGCATGTATATCTGAAATAACTGAAATATCTGGCCTAGTATGTGTAATTCAAGAACTAAAGAACTACATAGCTAGGGTTCTGAAATTGATGCAATAAACTGAGTAATAATATAATAATCTGATTTGGATCATTCTAACAGCTAAAACCTAACAATCCTAACATTCAAGAAACCCTAGATCTAGATGATATTGAGGGAATCAAGAATTTGACTGAAAACTAGGGACCTAATGGGCGAAAGGAACCCACTAGTGAAATTTGACATATCTGGTGACAAATTTCACGGAGAAATCTTTTGATTTCGGGGATGGAGTTGATGGAACCTTGCTACATTCTTGAACTAGGGTTCTTGACCTCTTTTCTCCTCTTACGCTCTAATTTTTCTAAGTTTTGATTAATGATTTGACTAGGGTAAGTTCTAGTTACATTTACATAAGATTTCTAGCGACTCTGGGCTGTCTTAAGTTTATATCTAATGAGTTGCACCTTCTCCACTCTAATTCCCTTCTCCTTACATCTGTATAGGACTTCTGGCGACTCTGGGCTGTCTTAAGTCTATCTCTAATGAGTTGCACTTTCTCCATAGCATAATGGACTGAATCTGGCCCTATCAAGGCTGCTTTACCTACTTCAAACCAACCAATAAGAGATCTAAATCTACGCCCATACAATGCCTCATAAGAGGCCATCTGAATGTTGGAATGGTAACCATTGTTCTAGGCGAACTCTATAAGAGAAAGGTGATCATCCCAACTCCCCTTGAAATCGATCACACAAGCTCTCAACATGTCCTCTAAGGTCTGAATGGTACGCTCTGCCTGGCCATCCGTTTGCGGATGAAACGTTGTTCTAAGGTTAACATGAGTACCAAGACCTTTCTGAAATGACTTTCAGAAATGAGAGGTAAACTAAGGACCTCTATATGATATGATAGACAAAGGAACCCCATACAACCTAACTATCTCATTAATGTAAAGTTTGGGGTAGTCCTCCGCCGAATCTGTAGTCTTAACCGCCAAAAAGCGCGCAGACTTAGTAACTCTATCAACAATCACCCAAATAGAGTCATGTTTTCTGCGAGTACAAGGTAAAACTGTGATGATGTCCATGTTGATCACTTCCCATTTCCAAGTAGGAATGTCGATCTCTTGAGTCATACCTCCTGGTCTCTGATGTTCTACCTTGATTTGCTGGCAATTGAGACACTTAGCCACAAAATCCGCTATATCCCTTTTCATACCATTCCACCAATAGACTTCCCGCAGATTGCGGTACATCTTAGTGGTGCCTAGATGAATAGAATATCTGGACTTATAGGCTTCTGCAAGAATCTGTTGTCTCAACTCGTCCACCTTAGTAACACATAATCGACCCTGATAGCCAAGCACACCATCTCCCCCTTGGGAGAAAACCTCAACCCTCTGCTGGTGGATTGCACCTTTTAGATCAAACAATATCGGATCACTGTCTTGCTTTTCCTTAACCTCCACTACCAAAGAAGATTCTGACCCATTCTGAACTATTACACCACCATCTGATATGCTCATAAGACAAACTCCTAATCGAGCAAGCCTGTGAACATCCTTCACTAGCTCCTTTCTTTCTTCCTCAACATGTGCTACACTACCCATATATAGTCTACTAAGAGAATCTGCTACTACATTGGCCTTACCAGAATGGTAATGCACACTCATATCATAATCCTTGAGGAACTCAAGAAATCTCCTCTGGCGAAGATTCAGTTCTTTCTGTGTGAACACATAATGAAGGTACTTATGGTCTGTGAATACATCCACGTGAACACCATACAAGAATGTCTCCAAATCTTCAGTGCAAACACCACTGCGGCTAGCTCGAGGTCATGAGTCAGATAGTTCTTCTCATGTACCTTAAGTTGTCTAGAAGAATAAGCTATAACCTTACCTTGCTGCATCAACACACAACCTAGGCTGACTCTCGATGCATCACAATTGATAACATAACCGTCTGAACCCTCTGGTAAAGTCAAAACACAAGATGTAGTCAACTTAGTTTTCAATTCTGCAAAGCTTTTCCGACAATCATCTGACCACTGATACTTGACCTTTTTCTGAGTCAATTTGGTCAATAGATAGGTTATGGATAAGAATCCTTCCACGAACCTTTTGTAATAACCTGCCAAACCTAAGAAACTTCTGATATCTGTAAGGGAGGTAGTTCTGGGCCATTGTTTCACTGCTTCTATTTTTTGAGAATCTACTCGAATCCCTTCGCTAGACACAATATGCCCAAGGAAAGCAACTGACTACAACCAAAATTCGCACTTACTGAACTTAGCAAATAACTGGCGATCTTTGAGAGTTTGCAGAACAAAGCTCAAATGATTCACATGTTCTTACTCATTCCTAGAGTAAATAAGGATATCATCGATAAAGACGATAACGAACAAGTCCAAGTACTGCTTGGTCACCCTGTTCATCAAATCCATGAAAGCTGCATGAACATTGGTTAGTCCAAATGACATAACTACAAATTCATAATGACCATACCGAGTTCTGAAGGCTATCTTTGAAATGTCATTATCTCTGACTCTAAGCTGATGATAACCGGATCTGAGGTCTATCTTTGAGAAATGACTAGCACCCTGAAGTTGGTCAAACAAGTCATCAATCCTAGGGATGGGATACTTATTCTTGATTGTGACCTTGTTCAACTGCCTATAGTCAATGCACATTCTGAGAGAACTATCTTTATTCTTTACGAACAACACTGGTGCACCCCAAGGGGTGTTACTAGGTCTGATGAAGCCCTTATCTAGAAGGTCATTCAACTGCTCCTTCAATTCCTTACCATGGCGAAATATTAGGTCTGATGAAGCCCTTATCTAGAAGGTCTTTCAACTGCTTTTTCAATTCCTTAAGCTCAACTAGAGGCATTCTGTAAGGAGGAATAGATAGGTTGGGTATCTGGAAGGAGATCAATTTCAAAGTCGATTTCCCTTTTGGGAGGAACTCCGGGAAGATCTTCTAGGAACACTTTTGGGAACTCATTAATTACGGGAACTGACTCATGAGTTGGGGTTTCAGAGCTTGAATCCTTAACCGAACTAGATGAAAGAGATACCCGTTAGAAATCATCTTCTGGCCTAGGTAAGAAATGAATCAACCCATATGCGCTAAGCTACTACCCTTCCATTCTAAGATTGGTTCGTCTAGAAACTGAAAATGAACAATCCTAGTTCTACAATCGACTGAGGCATAACATGAATGTAACCAATCCATGCCTAGAATGACATCGAAGTCTACCATTTCTAACTCTACGAGATCTGCTGAAGTAACTTTCTGAGAGACTGTGACAGGGCAATTTCTGTATACCCATCTAGCTATACTTAAGTCACCGACTGGAGTAGAGACTGAGAAAGGTTCTGAGAGAGTTTTTGGACTAATATCAAATTTGACTGATATAAAAAGAGTTACAAAAGACAAAGTAGCCCCCGGGTCTAACAGTGCATAAACATCAAGGTCAAAGACTCGTAACGTACCAGTGACTACATCAGGAGAATCTTCATGATCCTGGCGAGCCTGGAGAGCATACAACCTATTTTGGCGCGGACCGCCACATGTACCAGATGTGTTACCCTGCTGAGTCGGGCGACCTGCTGGCGCTGCTGAAGCTGTGGATTGAGCTCTACCATTATTACCTCTTAACCCTGTCTAGAAGGACAATCCTTCAACCTGTGACCAGACTGACCACACCCAAAGCATCATTCCTTTCCGGCAAGACACTCGCCCGGATGGTTCTTACCACACTTAGGACAAGTTGGGTAGGTTCTGGTGCCTGAAACACTAACTTGAGTCTTGGATCTAGATGCCCTACTTTTCTGATCATTAAGGAACTTGAATGATGGAACACTATCTAATGAAGGCGTTAGAGTTGAAAACCTCTGCTGAGACTGCGAGCGATTTCCACCACCCGATTTCTGTTGAAAATAGTCATAGTTGTCTGTCCTAGCTTTCTTATTCTCCTATTCCCTAAGCTTATCACCCTCAACCTGCTGAGCATGAGTCATGAGTCATGAGCCTAGAGATGTTCATATCTCCGAGTAGCATGGCATTTCTACACTCTGTTTTCACCAAGTCTAACACTTCATATAGAAACTTATTCATCTGAGCCCTAGAATCAGCAACCATGTGAGGATTATACCTGGAGAGTTGGGTAAACTTGAGCCCATACTCTTGGATTGTCATGTTACCTTGCCTCAAGTTCATAAATTCCTGAGCATTTGCCTCCTTTAGCTCTCTTGGGAAAATCCTATCCAAAAAGGTCTCACTAAAGCAAGCCTAAGTGATAGGAGTTGCATATGTACCCCTGCTCTCCCATTGAGTATACCAGATATGAGCCACATCCTTGAGTTGGTACGATGCTAACTCAACTCGATCATTCCCAGTTACTTGCATCACTTCAAAGATCTTCTTGACCTCATCAATGAAGTTTTGGGGATCCTCACCCACTTGCAATCCTAAAAATTCTGGCGAATTCATCCTAACAAAATCTCGCACTCTGGCTGCAACTGACCCAACATTTGCATTTGCCTGATTTGGAACCCGCTGATTGTTCTGATTGGCCACACTCTGAGCTAACATCTAAATGGCATTCCAGAACTCTGCATTCGAAACTTCTTGATCTGGGACTGGAGGAGCTGCATTTGCATTCCTGGCATTCGCATTTCTTGCGTTAGCTCTATTAGTAGGCATGATCTGAAATGTAGAACGTCGAGTTAGAACGGAATTAGATCATACCTTACGCATGATAAGAGTAACAAGAAAATGAAGATCTTTCTTAAAACAATTATAGCCTCCCTCTCATTGCATGTGGTGCGTACTACACACCCATGAAAAAGACTTTACCTAGTATGGCTTTCCAGACATCCTAGGACACTAAAACCTAATGCTCTGATACCAAGTTTGTGACACCCCGAGGCTACCCCCTGGACGCGAACACGGGACCTAGGATCACGAGTGACCCCAAGCTAACCCTGCTGGCATAACATAAGCATACTATGATAACAAAACTGATGCGGAAGCTTAAATGTCATGAAAATGAAAGTGATGGGGAATACCCATTCTATATCTAAATATATGAAAACTGCGAGTTTGAGTACAAAAGAGAAATCAAACTCTAAGACTAGAGCTGAAACTAACTATGTCTGAAATAAGCCTCTAGACTGACTAGAAATAAGCCTCTAGACTGACTAGAAATGTTGGGACATGTCCCCAACTAGATCTAGCAAAACTGAAAACTAAAAACTAAAAGCGATAAAGATAAACATGTCACTAGTCCTCAAACAATGAGGACTCACCACTGATACTGCAGAACTGAAGATCAGGAACCGATCTAAGTGTGATTTGGGTGCTGAGGACCTAAACCTACATCACGAGAAGATGTAGCGCAAAGTATGCGTCAGTACTGGAAATGTATTGAGCATGTAGGATGGAGTAAATCTAAAATAAACATATAACTGAACAAGCAATAAAGTAAGAGTGTAATATGAACATGATATAGATACTAAGTACTGAGCTAACTAAATGCAATGACCATTTTATAACATGCTAAGACTGAATACTGGCTGTACAAAAATGTGGTTAATGCAATGGAATCTGACTGAACTGTGGGAGCTACTAATAACCGATAATAAAACCACATAAGCTAAATGTGGAGTCCGATGTATACGCCCCATCGAGAGGACCCAATATACCCTGCCAGAGGTATAGAGGCATGCTGGCGTGATCACTAAACTGATGTTGCCCACAGAGGGGACTTACACCTACGTGGCTCGTAGTTCTGGGACTATATGGGTACGCTGAAACCCTAGTCCAACTCGGTATTATGCTACTCCTAATGGATTAAGTGATTAATATATTATGACTGAATTTCTGTGATTCACTGGATAGCTCAAAATGACATATGAACTGAGAATGCACATTAATAAACTGATAATGACACATTCATATACTGAGGCATGTATATCTGAAATAGCTGAAATATCTGGCCTAGTATGTGTAATTCAAGAACTAAAGAACTACATAGCTAGGGTTCTGAAATTGATGCAATAAACTGAGTAATAACATAATAATCTGATTTGGATCATTCTAACAGCTAAAACCTAACAATCCTAACATTCAAGAAACCCTAGATCTAGATGATATTGAGGGAATCAAGAATTTGACTGAAAACTAGGGACCAAATGGGCGAAAGGAACCCACTAGTGAAATTTGACATACCTGGTGACAAATTTCACGGAGAAATCTTTTGATTTCGGGGATGGAATTGATGGAACCTTGCTACATTCTTGAACTAGGGTTCTTGACCTCTTTTCTCCTCTTACGCTCTAATTTTTCTAAGTTTTGATTAATGATCTGACTATGGTAAGTTCTAGTTATGTTTCTAGGCTTAAACTGACTAAAACCTCATAATTTAGGGTCTAAACGACGTAGTTTAGGGGCCAAATGAAAAAGGAAAAGATCAAAAGATCCCTGACTTAAAAATTGTCAGAGTCACTGACGGACCGTCGGTCGACTGATGGTCCGTAATGGTCGACTGTCGTTCGCGACTGAAGGTTGAAATTTGGGGTCTGAAACTGAAAGTTGATTGGCCCGTCGACGGAGCTGACTGACGGGCTGTGAGTCGACTGACGGTCCGTACTGGTCGACCGTCGTTCATGATTGAGGGCTGAAATCTGAAGTGTGAAACTGAAAGTTGACTGGCCCATCAACGGAGCTGACTGACGGGCCGCCAGTCGACTGACGGTCCGTAGGTGGCTTCCGTCGGTGGCACTTGCAACTTCTGAAAATCTAGAATTTTTCCCTTCTCAATTCTAGGGTGTTACACCTTATCCCCTTCCTTTCCTAATCCCGCCTCTCTTCTTCTAACCTTCACACCTAAGAGATGTTCCGTTTGTGGGTACATAAGAAGTTTCGCTTCCTTTTTCTATAGATCATTAACGTGAGGGTGTGGATCGTCTTGCAACCTTGAACAACTACCAATAGTAGGTATTCCCCCCACTAGCATTTCATCTTCCTATTGTAAGTAGTCCTAATCCTTTTCTTTCTAGTTGTGTTCTCCGGTACAATGGCCTTTTGCTCCTCAAACCCATCTGATGGATGTCGACTTATTCACTAGTTATGGTTGCATCTCTAACCTTTCTTTCTTTTCATGTTCTTTGTATTCATTTTCTTCATATTTTCTACAGGTGGTGCTCGATTGGGGTGCAAGGGTAGCTCCAATCCGCCACTCCAAACTAGTGATAAACGTGTCTTCTAGGTTTAAGCGCATGAACCCAGAAATCTCCCTTTTGCCGAGTCCTTTTTGTTGATTGAGATATCCTAGGCTAATTAGCATTTCACATCTTTTGTTGCCTCTGTGGTTTTTGTAAATGTCTTCCCATTTTCTCCTTGTTGGTGATATCCTTAAGTATGGGCTCTAAATTTTATCACTGTTTGATATTCTCCTGCCATATGGTTCAAGGCTGTTAAAATCTGCATATTTGCATGTAACTTGCTATATTGCTCTGTTAGGTAGATAGTCAACTAGTTGATTTCATTTCCTCAAAATATGTTGAAATGTATGTCGTATGCCTTGCAAACATGTTTTTATTTCCTCCACTTTATCTGTGATTGCCCATGGGGTGGCCCAATTTCCTTTTAACACTTCACTCATTAACATAGAATCGATTTGGATGATAACCTGATTAAACTGTGAGTTTTTGCAATGCTTTCTTGCTTCTAGAATAACTCTTGCTTCTGTCATTGTGTTTGTTGTAGTTTCTATCCTGGCTTCTTCTTCATGTATAAAATCTCCTTTCTCATCCCTGAGACAATATGCATACGAACTATTTCTTGGTTTCCCTTTGATGCTACATCCATGTTATATTTAATCGACCTTGTTGGTGGATATTCCCACTTAACTTGGATAACCTTCACTCTAGGTCATGGTCCTCTAATTCCTTCAGGATTTCCGTCCAGCTTCCTCCTCCTCTCATGTTAATTCTCTTTATTTTTACCAACATACTCATGTGTCTGGTCACATTATGGATGATTCTTGGCAATGGAATATTCCTTCCCTCATGCTTCTTTTTATTTCTTCTTTTCCACAATTCACATATTATAAAGCCAGGGATCGCTCTATAATAAGGTCTCATATGTACTTTAATGTTGGTCCCCCACCACAAAATTATTACTTCCCATAATTGTAGCCTTATAATATTTAGACATGCAAATGAACAAAAATAGGACCAAGTCCTGTTAGCAATTTCCAATCTTAGAAACACATGAGACAGTGTTTCATGATCAGGTTTGTCACAACACCAACATCTTGATGGACCTTCCATACCCCATCTTCTCAACATATCATCCACTAGAATCTTAAACTTCCATATCCTCCACATCATAAAGGTCATTTTAAAAGGCACCCCTTTAATATTCCATATCTATCTATGGATTGTAATTGGAACCTCCTTATGTCTTATGTAATTATATATTGTTTTGACTGAAAAAGATCCTCTAGTATCTAGGATCCAACACGGTTTGTCTTCAATTTCCCCTTTAGGGGGTTTGATGTGATTAATGATATGTCCAACCAATTCAAGTGGTAAAATTTCATTCATTATATTCACATCCCACTCCTCTTAGTTTGCAAGATCCATAAATTTTTCATATCTATCATCTTTTGAAAAGTTCTCCTGTAATTGTGCACAAGTCCCCTATTCCTGTCTAATTATCATGCCATAGAGAAGCAGAATCATTCTTAGTTTGTCATAGTATTTGATGTTCAACTAAATCTCTTGCCTATAACATCTTTGTCCACACTTGAGATCCACCTCCTCCAACTTTCCACATGACCCGATTCTGTTATGTGGTCCTGCAATGTTTATTTCTCATGTACTCACTCCATAGAGTTTCCTTTGTTCTGTAATTCCACCTAAGCTTACAAAACAACGCCATCGAAACATCCCGGATCATCCTAAATCCTATGCCCCCTTCCTTCTCTGGTAGACATAGGCTACTCTATTTACTCCAATGTCTACCCTTACCTCCTATGCAACTGCTCCAAAATAATTGAGCCAACTTTTTTTGTACTTGATTTAGAACATTGATGGAAGGGTTCATAACTGATAAACAATGTATAGGAGTGCTCTACAGTACATATTTAATTAGAACAACCCTTCCCCCATAAGATAATAACTTACCTTTCCACTTTTGTATCTTAGCTCCGATTCTTTGGATTACTTGTTGGTAGTAGGCCTTTTTTTCCTTTTGCAGAAAATAGGGTATCCCAAATACACAAAAGGAAAAATTTTCCATAAGATTCTTGTAACTACTTCTGCCACCACCGAATCTCCACCATGAACACTATGGTGTAAATAGATTGCACTTTTCTCCTTATTCCCTTTCTGTCCTGAAATCTCTTCATATTTCTGCATCGGATACTGATCATCTTCATAGTACCTATCTCCACTTTGCATAATATGATCATATCATTTGCAGAAGCTAAGTGATTGAACTTTAAACTTCCTCTCGGCATACCAAATATTTTAAACTCTTTCTTCATCATTAAGGCATTTAAGGCTCTAGACATTACTTCAGCTGCCAAAATAAATAGAGTGGGTGAAAGGGGGTCACCATGTTTTATACCTCTTGAAGATTTAAAAAAAACTTTCGGTTTTCCATTTAACATAATTGAGTACAAATTTTTACTAATTAGTCTAAAAACCTTGTCAATGATTCTATCTCCAACCCAGTTTCTTCATCACCTTTGTTATGAACAACCACTCCACTGATCATAAGCTTTCATCATATTCAACTTGATGACTAAATTAGGCAGTTTCCCTCTTTTCCTTATTTTCAAGATTATTTCTTGGTCCAGTAGGACATTCTCAGATTTACTTCTCCCCTGTACAAATCATGCTTGTTCAAATGAGATTATTTGAGGTAGCAAACCTTTGATTCTCTCGTGAATAATTCATGAAAAAATCTTATTCACAAAATTACTTAGAGATATAGGCCTCAAATCTGAAATGTTCTAACAACCATCTTTTTTGGAATAAGTACTAAGTTCGTGTGTGTGATGAATCTAGGGAGTTCTGCACCACAAAAAAAGGCCATAGACATTTTATGGATGTCATCTCCAATAATTTCCCCACACACTTTGGTTAAAGCCCCTGTCATTCCATCTAGCCCAAACACTATGTTGATTCAACCCCATAACTGCACTTCTAACTTCTTCTTTCGTTGGCATCTGCTGCAATTCCTCATTCTTGTCTCCACTCACAACTTGCAGTATCTCATTCAACATTTCATAATCTCCTCTGGCTATTTGCATAGTAAATTGTTTGGTGTAAAAATCAATTGTTGCACCTGCAAATCCTTCTTGATCTTATAACCATTCCCCATTCTCATTCTGAATTTTATTAACTTGTAATCTGTTTCTCCTCTCCGTCACTATGGTGTGGAAGAATTTTGTATTTCTCTCTCTCCGTCCTGGAACCATTCCATGCCAGCTTTTTATTTTCAAAATTCTTCATCTCTATGTAATTGCTTCTTTAAGTCTGTATGTGCCTTTTCTAGCCTTTCTCGGTTAAATCCTGATGGATTCGCTTAAAATTCTACCTCTTGAACTCTAATTACCTCTTCAAGCGTGGATATTTCCTGAAAAATATTGTCAAATGTATCTTTACTCCATTGCGTTAAAGCTCTCTTGACCTTCTTTAGTTTATGATGAAACACACTAAAAGGATCCCCTTAACATTCTGCTTTCTAGTGGTTTCTGATTACCCCCATACAAGATTCTTTGTGTAGCCAAAGTTCAGAAATTTGATCAGTTAAATCACATTTTAGTGGTCTCTTTGAAAGTGATCAAAAGTGGCGTGTGATCTAATCTGCTCCTCATAAAATGCTCCACCTCTAAAACTGGAAATATATTATGTAAAGTATCATTACACCATACTCTATCCAGTCTTTTGAATATGTACTCTTTATCTGTTCTACCATTCCATTACGTGTATTTGCTTTCTTTGAATCCTTTATCCTCCAGATTTCACATATTAATACAATGGTTAAAATCTCTAACTTATGAGTCTATTACTGGCCTTCCCCCAGTTTTTCTTCCTCATTACTTATTACATTGAAATCTCCTCTTACTACCCATTGTCCCATTAAATTTTCCAAATCTTACATCGACTTCCACAACTGGAGTCTTTCACCTTGAGTACATTTAGCATATACCAGAGATAGTAAAATTTCTACACCTAATCCCTAATTTTGCAATTTGATAGTTAGCATCTTATCCTCCTCTCTTATTACCTCATACTCTAAAATCTCATCAATAAACACCCAAATCTTCCCATTGGAACTAGCTATTGCATGTTTCATACCCAACCTAGTCCTTTATTATCTTCAAATGGTTCCATTAAACCAATAAAATCTCTAATTGCCATCTTTTATTGAGATTAATAAGTTTTGTAAACACTTTTTGGGTGTTTACTGGCCTAATATTCCATATCAAAGCCTTCATTGTTATTTGGGATTTTTGACAATCGTTCTCTTCGCCTGTCTTGATGATACTTGAGCCTTCGTAAGATTTTCTACACTTTGTTCCCCTTGATTGATATACTTACCCTTGAGTTTCCCTATATGATTTGGCGATAAATTACCTTCCATAGTCACCTGACTAATATTTTAAGATAAATCATCCTTCTTTATATTCTGCGCCCCCTTTCTAACTTATCAATATCCATCTGAACAACCAATTGTAGGACTTCCTCATCATTCATTTCTACCACCACTATGGCTCCTTCATTGACCTTTTGATACCCCTCTTCCTCCTTTTTATCACCTCCAATAACTTCATCCCCACCTCTTCCTTCTTGATTTTCTTGAATGCTTTGATTTGTACCATTCACACTTTGTTCTGCCCATGTTATCTCTCCATTGCCTTTGTTGACATTCTCCTTAACTTCCTAATTGTCTCTCTGCTCCTTTTAGGCAAAAATTTTGTTCACCCAATCTTTAGTACTTTCCCTTTCTATTTTTCCTTCTTTGTTTTCTCCTTGTCAACCTTTTTGCCTCCCTCAGTGCTTTAATTTTTTGTTTGTCTTAGTAGGCAATCTCCCCTTCTATATGTCCATATTTATCCCTCTTATATTTTTTCCTTCTCCTTACCATCCTTTCTTGTCTATTTTGTTTGTTTCCTACTACTTTATCGCTTGTGAGAGTTCTTCTTTGGTATGCGCTATGCCAATAATGTTTGACATATTTCCTTTCTCTTCCCTCCGTTGTCCCTCTTCACTCTTAGTAGCATACAATTCAGGAGGAATTGTCTAGCAATTTTTCTCATCATGACCTTGCAGGCAACATTCCTTGAAATATTTAGGCATGTAATCTTATTGCACCTTAATCCATTGGGATTTGATATTACCTGTTGTATCAGCTTCTTTCACTACAAGAAAATGGTGAATTATATGGGGATTTCCTTGGGGATTAGTATGAAAATTTGCAGGAAAATAAGTTTTCTGTGGATTTTCATACTAATCCTTAAGAAAATCCCCATGTAATTCACAGTTCCGTATAGTGTTCATTAATCTTCACTATTTTGGGGTAGCTTTGCATTCAGATCCACTTCCAATTTGATTCTTGCAAAACTCGGTCTTGTTTGATTCTTTGTTTCCATATCCACCGTTAGGGGTCTACCCACGACACTGGCTATAGAAAAAATAGCCTCCTTGGCAAAAATATTTGGTGGTAGATATGGAAAAGATATCCATGCCACTCCGATAGTCGTTTCTACATCCAGTTCAAACCATGGGTCCCACTTAAGAGTGTGTATTTGCTAATAGTTATCCTTTGCCTTAACATAGAAGGTTGATATGGATAATACATGTAAGTAATCCTCCATTATTGTGAGTATCAGTATGTGCCTTGTATCCAACACCCCTATCGAACATTCACTTTTGATACCACACTGACCCATAATTGTCCTCCTCAACTCTGTAACATCAGGTTCACCATACGAGAATTTCCCTATAGCTGCATACTGAAGGTTCTCTTTAATGATAAGTGATCGGACTTCTGATGCCTTCCATGTAATACTCGGTTCTCCATAAAAATCAATATTGGTTTAGCATGTATCACTAGGATTTCAGGAGCGGTGATTTTAGGTTTAAGTAGATTGGCGTATTGGGTCTTGTTGGGATCTATATAGGTATGAGTAGATTGGGTTAAGGTGTTGTCTTTCTTGGCTAAGGGTGGGAAGTCCTCCGGAGGGGTAATCCCACCGGTGGTAGTGTCAGCCATATTGTCACCGCTTTTTGAAGGGTTCTGATTTTTAGGTTTTCCCTCTTTTTGGAATGTTGTCTTGCTCAATTCTCTCAATTTTGATGATTAGGGTTCAAGACTTTATTTCTAAGAAAGTACATCAAGATTTCTTCCTTCCAAATCAAGAATTTTCAAGAAACGAATCCAAGATTTTCAAGAATGGATTTCTTGATCATTCTTCATCAAGTTAGGATTCTTCTTCAAGATTCATGGAGCATTTAAGGTATATAAAACTATCATAGTGAGGAACTAAGGTCTTTCCTCATGCCCTACATATACAGTTCCAACTTCCAACTAGTAAGATCAAAACTAGGGTTCTTCAACTTCAAGCTTCAAAGTCAACGATTCTACCAAGGTTTTCCGTATGTGAGATTTCATCAATGAGTATCCCTTTACTCATTGAGTTCCAAAGAAAGATCATATTGTCAAATTTATTATTTTTACAAAACTAGGGTTTTTATGATCTTCATGAGCTTCAATGTAAATTAGTTCTTGTTCATGATTAGCCCTTAATTTCAGGTTTTTCTTATGAATTCCATGTTTTCAAATGTTATTTCCCTTATCCAAAACTCCCTTTTTCTATAACCCCGGTGATTCACGATTGAGATATTGGGCTTCGTTCGACGGTTTGGGGTTGAATTTGGTTCAGGATTGTAGTGTTGTATTGATTACCTTAGTGTGGACGTTGTTCCACAGTGGCTTTATGATGATGGTTTGGTATGGGATTCTCCACAATAACTCATTTTGTTGCAGATTCGAGGTATGGTCATGCTACCCTATTTTAGTCGCAGATTCATGGTCTGGACATTGATCCTTAGTCGCAGTCTATAATTCAAGCTCATTATACTCTACGGAGTTGATATCTATCAGTTTGATCCTATTGGTTCTTTTGGGAGGCCTATTTGTGGTTCGAGGTTCGAGCTGCGCACTTCTCAGTAGTTGTAGCTTTTTTTTGCACTTGTCGGGCTTATGGGGTCCGTTCGGGTTTCTAATTTAACTTGTACACAGGTGTACTTCATGGGCTTATGGGGGTCTCGTTAGGTTTTGAGTAATTTAGATACTTGCTTCATTTTAGTCCTTTTCTACACTCATGTGCATTCCTAATAGATTTCCAGTCCTTTGAACTTTGTTGTGTTTTATTCCCGCTTTTCATATTGTTTTTACTTTTCTTGCTCAGTCAGCCTATGATACCTACTGAGTACCTGCTGTTTTGGTATTCGTGCTACACTCAACACCTGTTTCGTGATGTAGTCCGAGCACCAGCTATTAGCTTTGAGTTCGAGCTAATTGTCGCAGTATCCAGATGTGAGGGTGAGTTTATGGCGCCTTGAATCATACATGTCTCATTCTATGCTATTTGGCTAGTCTTTTGTAATTTGAGACAAGTATGTATATTTTTGGTCCAATATATATATATATATATATATATTTTATAGCTTCCGCCTTATTCTCTTGTTATTTATGTTCAAGTGATTATTCTTGCTTTGATTTTACCCTTATACCCATTACTTGTCATTCTAGATTACGGGTTGACTTATTTACTAGAGGTTATAGTAGGTGACATCATGACTTGAGAAATCGGGCCGTGATTGATTTAATCATAAAACGCAAATTTGATACAACATTCAAATCCCTCTATTTGAGTTATTGCGTGCCAAATCAAGTTCTAGGTAAAAATTCATATTTATGGCCTAAGTATTTCGGAACTTGTAGACATAGTTTAAGAGGAGAAACTAGGGGTTCGGTGGTGTTTCGACACCATATTTGCCTTCCAGATGGTGTGTCTCATTTGCGAGTTGCGACCACAAGGGCCACATTTGCATTAAGGGAAACCTTTAGCTACTGACATTCGCAAAAATGGAGTAGAATCTGCAAAAGCAATGCATTATGTGCAATTGTGACACTTTAGCTAAGGATTGGGTTCGTAAATGCTATGAGCCTTTTCGCAATTGTAAGTTGTACATCGTAATTGCGATGAGATAGTATGTGTTAGTTTAGCCGCGACTTAAGCACTCGAATAACTAGTTTCATTGAGCAACTATGCAATAAGGTAAATAAATGCAAGAATTTTATGTGTTAAGAGAGTAAAAGGTCACGTCTTACTTTAGTTGTTGATTCACATTGGTTTAGTTCAATGGTAAAACAAACAAATGGAAATAAATTTAAACAAATCTTGACGGCAGGTGATGCTCCTGGGCTACAACACTGAGGAGACCACCAATACACAATGCAAGGGCATCTCAAACAGTAACAAACGATTTAATAAATGAAAATGTGACGCTTGATGCATCAGAAATAGCATACAGAGCAGAAGAATCATAGTCTGAACCGAGCCCAAAAGTATGAACAGGGAAAGTTGACATATCCTCTAGCCTCTGCCCTTTGTCAATGTAAGGACGAATGGAACAAGGCAACTGATTCATAGCTAGCCCATCTGAAGGCCCCAAGTTCTCTATGACAAAGCACATTGTTTGCTTCAAGAGAGTCAATTTTTAATATCCATTCATGCTCCCACTATGTCATGACCCGAGACTACCCTATAGTCGTAATATGGTTCTTAGCGCCACAAGTGACCCAAAGCTAACTGATGAACTAGCATGACACTAAGATATACATACATAGAAATGAAATACGGATGCAGAAACTAAATTTGAAATAGATTTATTAAACTCAAAACAACAAGTATCTGAGAATAAACATAAACTGGAGCTAATTTGACTGTCTGAAAGCCTCTACTAAGATGAGTTCCTAGGACAAGCCCCTAGCTAACTCTATCTGTCTGAAAATTGAAATAATAACAACAGAATGAAATATATAGGTCTTCCTCGAATGATGAGGACTCACCAATAACACTACCAAGGTCGATCTGAAGTTGTACTAACCGCGGCCTGAGTGCTGAACATCTGAACCTATATTATAGCCAATGACGTCTATAATGCTTGAGCCCGCATCTGAAAATTGGACGTGCTGGGGAGGGGGTGGAAATACTGTTGGTAAAGGACGAGAGTGTTTAACACGATGAAGCACCCGAATTCGACGCACTATAGTAACATCAGTAGCAAATTGGAAAGGGATCTCCTTCCATTTGCATCTACAAATGGGGAAAAGGAGGTTCCCATGCTTAACATTTTCGCCAATGCAGCTGAAGTGAAACGAATGCATGCATTCAGCAGTAAATATGGCCTTACCTTTCTCAGCTTTCATACTCCTAAGGCAAATCACACATGTTCCCTGCAACAACACTATAATTGAATACAAAAGCAACACAATCCCTAATCTTCACTCAAAATTCGTACAATTTACATGGCAACAAGGCACAAATAGAGATATGAAAGTAAAATAATCTCATTAGGTCCTAATTAATCTCATTTTTTAAAATAATCGTACAATTTAGATAGCATCTATTCTTCTTTGTGAAAGTGGTGTTTGAACAAGCTTGAGCGCACATCAACTACATAACTAGGTATAGGTTATTTTCTTCTTTTAGTTAATGATTCTTTTATTTCTGAAAAGGTACTAATAAAATTAATTAACCAAAAATGTATAATATTGATTCAAATTATAGTTATTTTGAATCAATTAGAATAGTTTAAAAAATAATTATGGTAAAAAAAAACCTTCAAAATATGGGAGATAAATATTATATTGTAAATTACGGAGAGATATGAGTAGTGGTCTTTTTTATAAAATAAATAAATGAAAGATCGTTGTCATTTTCAATACTTGAAATTTAAAAAAAAAGGTGTTTTAATTGATTACAAAAATCAACTTAAAACGTTTGTATGGTAAAATCCAACCACGGTCAACATTTTATATATATCTCGCCACAAAAGAATGATACCCCTATTGCTTTTATAATGGCGTTAAAAGCAAATTAAGGAGGACAATATTATATTGTAGAATTGGATTTCTTTAGTTCACTAATGAATGCCAGGAAAAATGTAAAAAATAATAATCAATCTATACCCTCATCAATACGTTGAAACTAATAGTAAAACTAATAATGATCAAAACTAGGGAATAAGATGCGACAAGACAACGTGTTGCTTCTTCCTTCTCATCAGACGATTTTACACTCTTCCAGGCTACTAGTTTAAGAATGGAAGTAGCTACAAATGAAAGACCCTACAAATGATATTATGGACTTGGGTTATGCAACCATTGGGCCTCAGATGTTTGATTGAATCTGTTTTAAACGTCTGGGCTTTAGCATATACACTCTCTTCTAGAACTTAATTAAGGCATCTTTTATTATACAATTTCTGTATTTATCCATTTGTTTGTTAGAGGTAGACCAATTAGAAATAGCCACATGTATAGTTAGTTAGCAGGATACTTGTATAAATATAGGTAAATGGTACAGAGCACATCAATCAATTAAAAGAGAATTTTCCAATACAGTCTTTTATTTTCTGCATGTTATCAGAGCAAGGTTAATAGCTCTTCAGTCTTTCTTCTTCCCTTCTCGTTACAGCTTCTGCTTCCTTGCTTGTTTCTCTTTTTCCTCATGGGGGATGCTCAAATATCTTCTGGTAGTGTTACTGAAAGGAGTGAAGGGATTTCTGCAACTAATGCAGTAGATCCCTCATATGCTTTCTACATCCATCCCTCAGACTCTCCTGGGATGAACTTGGTTCCACCATCTTTGATGGTAGAAGCTATGGTGGCTGGAGAAGAGGGGTTATCATTGCTCTATCAGCCAAAAACAAACTAGGATTCATTGATGGATCCCTAGATGTTCCCACTGATATAAACTTTCAGAAAACTTGGTCAAGATGCAATGATATGGTGCTATCTTGGCTGCTGAATTCTCTTTCAAAAGAGATTGCTGAATCTGTTTTCTACTCCAAAAGTGCAAAAGTCTTGTGGTCTGACCTGGAAGACAGATTTGGTCAGGCTAGTGGAGCAAAATTATTTCAATTACAGAAAGAGTTAAATGCTGTTGTACAAGGAAATTCTAGTATTTCTACTTATTTCACCAAGATGAAAAGTTTATGGGATGAGCTTGATGCTCTTAACACTTTTTCAGCTTGTTCTTGTGATTGTGTATGTGGTACTAAAGAAAAAATTGTCAAAGCTCATCAGGATGAAAGGCTACTTCAATTTCTCATGGGTCTTAGTGACACCTTCATTGGGGTTAGAAGTAACATTCTATTGTCTTCCCCTCTTCCTACCATTGGTCAAGTTTACTCTCTGGTAGTTCAAGATGAAAAACAGAGAGAAATACATGTTGTTCCTAATTACCCAACAAAGTCTGCCTCCTTTCTTGTTGGAAATTCAGGAACTAGGAGGTTTGATGAATATAAACCTAAGCCAGGGAACTTTTCCAAGAAAACAATTTCATTTGTAACTATTGCAAGAAGACAGGTCACACTATTGAACAGTGCTATAAGCTTCGTGGATTCCCTGATGATTTTAAGTTCACCAAGAATAAAAAATACCAACAAGGTCATGTTGCTAACAATGTTTTTAGTTCATCTGAGGTTAACAGTCATGGTGTGGAAGGTTCTACAGATCAAACTTCACTCAGTCAGGAGAATGTTGCTCAACTCTTGCAACTATTACAGAAGATGAACCATCAAACTAGCAATACTAGTGAAGGATCTGCTAACATCACTTGTGCAGGTATACCCAATTCTAATGTTTCTCTGTTTACAGTTGGCAATGTTTCATGGATTTTAGACAGTGGAGCTTCTGAGCATATAACATCTAATAGAACTCTTTTCTCTAATCTCAGTCCTTTGCCTCAACCTATTATGGTTACTCTTCCTAATTCACATAGAGTCACTGTAACTCATTCAGGATCTATCGAACTCTTACCTAAATTAATTCTTCACCATGTCCTCTATATTCAGTCTTTCAAGTGCAATCTTTTGTCTATTCATAAACTGTGCAAACAGTTTCAGAAAAATATTTTATTTACCCCTAACAAATGTTTTATGTTGCAGGGCCCTTCACTGAAGAGCCCTCTGGAGGTTGGTAAGGAACAAGGGGGTCTATATATTTTCAAGTCTCTTCAACCAGCTGTTACTAAGAGTCTTTCTGATCTCAGACATGGTGATCAAGATGATCTTCTCACAAAGCACCTATCTAGTTCTAGATCTAATAGTTCTTGTTTTCCTAATTTTGTTGCCAATGTCTTTACTTCATGTTCTAGTTTCTTTGATTCAAATGTAAAAGAAACTTACTTCATGTTCTAGTTTTTTTGATTCAAATGTAAAAGAAAAGCTATGGCACTATAGATTAGGCCATATGCCTTTGAGTAATATGAAGAATGTTGTTCCAGCTTTTCTACCTTGTTCCAAATTTTCATCTCCTTGCATTATTTGTCCTATGGCAAGACAATCTAAATTGCCTTTTCCTAAAAGTTGTCTCTCTACTAAATCAGTGTTTGAACTAATACATGTGGATACTTGGGGTCCTTACAACACTCCTACATATAATGGTTTTAAGTATTTTTTAACCATTGTTGATGATTTTAGTAGAGCAACATGGACTCATCTACTTAGTTCTAAATCCAATGCTTTTTCTATTCTTAAATCTTTCATTTCCATGGTTAAAAGACAGTTTAACTCCCAAATCAAAATAATCAGAACAGACAATGCTTTTGAATTAGGGGCTGGAAAATTGCATTCTGATTTTTTTCTTTCCAAAGGGATAATTCACCAAACTACTTGTGTTTACACTCCACAACAAAATGGAATAGTGGAGAGGAAACACAAGCATTTGCTTGAAACTTCAAGAGCCTTGTTATATCAATCTCATTTACCTATCATTTATTGGGGAGAATGTTTATTAACTGCCACCTATCTGATTAACAGGTTTCCTTCTTCTATTTTGAATCACAAAACACTTTTTGAAATCCTTTTTAAAGATAAACCTCTTTATTCACATCTAAGATGTTTTGGTTGTTTATGTTTTGTTTCCACTACTTCTCCTCATAGAACAAAGTTTGATCCAAGAGCCTTGCCTTGTGTATTTTTGGGGTATCCTTATGGGAAAAAGGGCTACAAAGTCATGAACCTTAAAACAAAGAAAATTTTTGTTTCTAGAGATATCATTTTTTATGAAGAATATTTTCCCTTTTCATCAGATATGTCTCACATTTCTCATAGATTATTTCCAATTCCTCCCTCAGATATACATGTTTCTGATTTTCCTTTATTTACACTTGCGCCTGACTCTACATTGTCTAGTGTTCCTAATACTTTGCCTATTCCTCCTTCTTCTCCCTCCTCTGACTGTAATCCTATTCCTTCTCCTATCAGTACATCTCCTGATCCTCCCCATCCAACTCCTCTTATTGATACTCTTGTCCGAAAGTCTTCTAGGAATACTAGGACTCCTTCTTATCTTACAGATTATATTTGTCATGTTTTACAACTCACATATGTAAGTTCTTCCTGTTTTCTTAGTCCTATCACTCCTACTTCCCTTTCATTCCATTCTTTATCCTCTTCTAATCAGGTTATGCTCAACTCTGTCTCTAATATCCATGAACCTGCTAGCTATGAACAGGCATTACATGATCCTGCTTGGCAGGAAGCCATGAATCTAGAACTGGCTGCTTTGGAACTAAACTGAACTTGGGATGTTGTTCTTTTGCCTCATGGGAAAAAAGCTTTGCCTTGCAAGTGGGTTTACAAAGTCAAACAACATTCAGATGGTAGTATTGAGAGATTTAAGGTCAGATTGGTCATTAGAGGTGATATACAAAAAGAAGGGGTGGATTACAATGAGACTTTTTCACCAGTGGTGAAGATGACTATTGTTCGCTGTATTTTGGCTATTGCAGTAAAGAGAGGATGGGGTCTCTTTCAATTAGATGTAAATAATGCATTTCTACATGGTGACCTCAATGAGGAAGTTTACATGAGATTTCCTACTGGTCTTTCTCCTCCTCCCCCTAATCATGTTTGTTTATTAAAGAAGTCTATTTATGGCCTAAAACAGGCCTCTCGACAATGGTATTCAAAACTCACTGCTGCCCTCAATTTCAAAGGTTTTAGTCATTCTCTCAATGACTATTCTTTGTTTTTTAAGAAGTCTACTGATTCGATTTCTATAGTTGCAGTTTATGTCGATGACATTTTATTGACAGGAGATAATCCAGCCGACTTACAGGAACTCAAGTTATTCTTGGATGCAGAATTTAAGATTAAAGATCTTGGTAATTTACACTTCTTCCTCGGTTTGGAAGTCATTCGGGAACCACATGGTTTAATTCTTTCTCAAAGAAAGTTCATTTTTGAATTATTAACAGAGTTCGATTGTTTGGACCTTAATCCTGTTTCTACACCTCTGGATTCTTCTGTCAAATTAAAGGCCAATGAAGGTATTCCTTTGACGAATCCTACTCTATATCGACACTTACTGGGAAAACTGAATTACCTGACTCACACGAGGCCGGATCTCTCATTCACTGTACAGCACCTTAGTCAGTATATGTAGGACCCTCGTCTTCCTCATTTTACTGCGGCTTTACGAGTACTTCGCTATTTGCTCCATGATCCAGGTCTTGGGATCTTTATGTCCAGTTCGTCGTCCTTCCAGCTCCTTGCCTTTTGTGATTCCGATTGGGGAACCTGCCCGGATTCACGAAAGTCCGTCAGTGGTTTCTATATTTCTCTTGGTTCTTCTCCTATTACATGGAAATAAAAAAAGCAAGCATCAATATCACTCAGTTCGGCTGAAGCTGAATATAGGTCGATGAGGCGAGTCGTTGCCGAACTTACTTGGTTGGTCCGATTGTTCGTAGATCTCAATGTTCCGATCAGTTTGTCGGTTCCTCTTCATTCGGATAGTTCTGTTGCCATACATATTGCTAAAAATCCGGTCTTTCATGAACGAACGAAACACGTCGAAATCGACTGTCATTTCGTTCGTCAGCAGTACCTCGCCGGTCTTATTTCTCTCTCTCATGTTCGATCTTCCTCTCAGCTTGCAGATCTGTTTACAAAATCTCTCACCGGACTTACCCATCACTCTCTTCTTCACAAGTTGGGTGTCTCATCCCCTCCAACTTGAGGGGGGTGTTGGAATTCTTCTTCCTTCTCATCAGACGATTTTACACTCTTCCAGGCTACTAGTTTAAGAATGGAAGTAGCTACAAATGAAAGACCCTACAAATGATATTATGGACTTGGGTTATGCAACCATTGGGCCTCAGACGTGGGCCTCAGATGTTTGATTGAATCTGTTTTAAACGTCTGGGCTTTAGCATATACACTCTCTTTTAGAACTTAATTAAGACATCTTTTATTATACAATTTCTGTATTTATCCATTTGTTTGTTAGAGGTAGACCAATTAGAAATAGCCACCTGTATAGTTAGTTAGCAGGATACTTGTATAAATATAGGTAAATTGTACAGAGCACATCAATCAATTAAAAGAGAATTTTTCAATACAGTCTTTTATTTTCTGCACAACGTAGGTTCAAATTATATTTTTTCATAAATTTATGCAAAACTGATTGCAATTTATATTAGTTTAAATAAATACTTTCTAAAAATTGTAATTTATGCGGGAATGATTTACAACAAATCACGCTATATGGGGGTGGGGGCGGGTGGGTGGATTGAAGTCTTTATAATTTTAGGTGGATTTGCTCCACAACTATCCCGCCCCGCCTCATTTGCCATCTTAATCAAAACTACAAACAAAGGATAGTTAAGTAAGAACAAGAATTAAATTTCACTTAGAACCAGCACAATTTTTTGTTGATTTGTTGTTATCTGCCACTCTTAGTGGTGAAGCAATTTAAATGTTGTCGGAAAGTAAAAAGGGAAACAGGGATGGAGAATTTCAGAAAAAAAAGGGTGAAAACGGAAAATAGTAAAACAAAAAATAAAAAGAGAGAAGAAATGAAAACGGACCTTGGATGAACGTGTGGTGGGACTGGGTAAACGAGACAAGGAGGACGGCGATGAAGGAATAGCAGGTGATTTGGAATGGTGTGTCTCATTCTGGGAATTGTTATCCTTACGCTTAAGTGAGAGTGCCTTCTTCAGTTTATGCCAGACCATCAACATTTCTTTTTCTTTTTCTTCAGAGAAAGATGAGAAGCAAAGAGAGAAATAGTGCAAATGAATGATTTTTTGTGAAATTCAATGTCGATGGGTTCTGTATATATAGTGAGAAGTGAAGTTTGGTGATAAATTCAGATAGGATTGAGTAATTTTAGAGATAATTTAACATTAATTTAAGTAATGCATGGATTTCAAAATTTATTACAGTGTCTTTGAAGTCAATAATTTAAAGAAGAGCATTCAAAAAATTAATTAATTTTTTTCTTTTGTAAAAAATTAGGAGTTCATATATATAAAATCCTTGGTATTCAATTATTAATAAAAACTAGCAAGAAATTATTTGACGATATTTAAATCAAACATTCCCTAAGTTATATGTGTTGGTTGGTAAGTAGTTAATTCATTATTTACTTATTTAAAAAGAAAAAAGATAAATAACTCGCTAAAGTTAAGCTATATTATTATTGATAGATGGTAGATTCATAATTTTAATTTATCAATTTAAATTATAATTAGTTTTCTTACAAGATTTTATATAGATTATTTTACATATTAAATATATATTTTGAACATAATTATAACATTTGAATCAAAGCTAATGATTTCTATGGAACACTTGATTATAATGAAACTTTGCTTCTATATATTACTATAATATATAGAGAAAATACATTAAAAAAAACTTTGAACTTGGTTGTATAACTTACTTTTAGTACTTAAATTACACGGGAGTTTCAATAACCCCCTTAACATCTTTGAAGTGAATTAAAAATCACCCTAAGATTATTATACCACTCTCACTTACCACATCATAGTCATGTAAGTGCCACAACATAATCATGTCAGCACCACATTATTAATTAATTTTTTTATTAATTATTTTCGCAATTTTTTCTTTAACACTTCTTAAAATTAATTTACACTAAGTAATTAATTGCAAATGCATTTTCTAAAATTAAAATTTAAAATGTGTCTCCATTTTTATTCCCCCATACCCACCCCCTTCACTTGTTTCTTCCTCCTTCTTCTTTACCATTTCTAGCTCTTAACCGTTCATTTTTTCCCTCTTCATATTTTCCAATGAGCTCCACCACACCTCATGTTTCTCTTTCTTTCTTTGTCTTATTCGGTGAATCAACAAGTTTTTTTTAGCTCCAATGAAAATCGACAAAATTTATAGGTGTGAAATTGACGTCAATAATAAGATGTTGGTGTTGGGTTTTATGGATTACTGAAGTAGTTCATAGAGTTGAAGATGAAGATGGAGGAAAAAATGATGCTTCAATGGAGAAGAAGCTTATTGGGAAAGACAATAAAATGAAGAGAAAAACATTAAAAAATTTATGGGCCAATAGGAAAATTCATATAGCTTAATAAAAGTTAATATATTAAGAAAATAATATTTAAAATATAATTATATATTGACTTATAAAAAAATGACATGTGTATGGTTTTATAAAAAAAAATCCTTTTTTAACTCCTTCACATGCTATTAGGTGAGTGAGACCACTCTCTTTGCCACGTCATCCCTTAGGGTTGCATTTAATTCACTTCAAAGATGTTAAGGGGGTATTTAAACGTATGTATAGTTTAAGTCCTAAAGTAAGTTATCCGGCCAAGTTTAGGGGTTTTTTTTTATGTGTTTTCTCTAATCTATCTATATATAAAAGGAGAAGAAAAAATG